>NC_044567.1:13481650-13515581 GCF_007565055.1 Rhinopithecus roxellana | reverse complement strand
CCCTCTTAAAGGGGCCGCAGCTGGGACTGGCCAGAAGCGGCTTCGGCTTGCGGGGACAGGCTGATCCTCTGCCCAGCCCCAGGGGGGACGAAAGGACCCCAGTCTCTCATCCTCCCCGGTTCTAGGGCCCTAGAGGTCACAGGAGCGCTCCCTGTGACCCCGGGCCCCCGACATAGGCTCCCGTTTGCTTGAGGAGTGCGCGGGATTTGCTCCTGCCCTCTTTCTGGACCTCAGCTTCACCATCAGCAAAGGAAGCGGCATGGCCAGAGCTCTGAGGTCCCTCAAGCTTCGAGGCCTCAGGATCCAGGGTGGGCTCCCCTGCCCCTCTGCGAAGGGGGCCCAGAGAACCACAGAAAGCTGAGAACTGGAGGGACAGTCCGGAGGGCAGCAGGGCCTCCCCGCCTCACTGCGTTCATCCTGTGGGAGCCTGGGGTCTCACTAGGGCCTAGACACCCCACCGGTGGCCTCACCAGGGCTGCCTGTATCACCAGACTCCACGGGCGGCAGGCAGGAGCCTGGTGTTTAGCGCTGCCCCCACCTCAACTCCATTCTGCGTCAGTGCCCTCGAGGGGCCCTTCGGAGTGGACCCAGGCCTCCCCTTTCCGGGGAATGGGACCTGCATCGGTCTCCATGACACCCACGGGAGGGGCCGTGCCGACCTCTCCAGAGTATCTGGGGGTGAGGCGAGGCATCCTGGCCACCTCTTGAAGCTCGCTGAGCCGCCCACCCCAGAGAGCTCGCAAAGAGCCCACACATTTTCAAACTTTCATTTCCGTTTTCTCCCCCCACCCCCCAAAAATGAAAGACGTGTGTCGCTTCGTCGCCTGTACATCATCCATTCCCCAGGGCCACGGTGTGGATCCAGCCCGCTAGCGGCCTCAAGGGGCCTGGGCGCCTGGCGGTCAGCATGCAGCCCGGGACCTGCCCAGGTGAGGTCTGTGGACACCACAGAGCCGAGGTCCCTCCTGGCTGGGGCACACGGGACGCTTGTGGGTGCTGGCTGTGAGCTCCTGGAAGGTGGAGCTGAAGGGTGCCCCGGGCCCTGGCTGCAGAGCTCTTGATGTCATGCCCAGCGCCCTCCATCCACTGCCTCTGGGCAATGCTCCAGAGCCCCAGCTGGGGCAAGAAGTCTATCGCTTTGTCCTTTATTCGTTGGAAAAATTCAAAAACACATCATGATCCCTGGAACAATCACTGTTTACAGGTGGTGGCTCGCGCCTGTAATCCCAGCACTTTGGGAGGTCGAGGCGGGCGGATCAGAAGGTCAGGAGATTGAGACAGTCCTGGCTAACACGGTGAAACCCCGTCTCTACTAAAAATACAAAAATTAAACCGGGCGTGGTGGTGGGCGCCTGTAATTTCAGCTACTCCGGAGACTGAGGCAGGAGAATGGCATGAGCTCGGGAGGCGAAGCTTGCAGTGAGCCCAGATAGCACCACGGCACTCCAGCCTTGGGTGACAGAGCGAAACTCCGTCTCAAAAAAAAAATAAATAAATAAATAAAATAAAATAGGATTGTAAATGCCACACTGAAATAAGTTTTTATAAAAATGGTGGTCAATGGAAAACAGGTTCAGAAGACAGGAGAGATAGGAAAAACAAGTAAGTTATCTGACTGAAACAGAATTAGAAATTAACAACAGAAAGAAATATTGAACATCCATGATTTGGCTCTCTGTTTGTCTGTTACTGGTGTATAAGAATGCTTGTGATTTTTGCACATTAATTTTGTATCCTGAGACTTTGCCGAAGTTGCTTATCAGCTTAAGGAGATTTTGGGCTGAGACACTGGCCATCAGAGAAATGCAAATCAAAACCACAATGAGATACCATCTCACACCAGTTAGAATGGCAATCATTAAAAAGTCAGGAAACAACAGGTGCTGGAGAGGATGTGGAGAAATAGGAACACTTTTACACTGTTGGTGGGATTGTAAACTAGTTCCACCATTATGGAAAACAGTGTGGCGATTCCTCAAGGATCTAGAACTAGATGTACCATATGACCCAGCCATCCCACTACTGGGTATATACCCAAAGGATTATAAATCATGCTGCTATAAAGACACATGCACACGTATGTTTACTGCGGCACTATTCACAAGAGCAAAGACTTGGAATCAACCCAAATGTCCATCAGTGACAGACTGGATAAGAAAATGTGGCACATATACACCATGGAATATTATGCAGCCATAAAAAAGGATGAATTTGCGTCCTTTGTAGGGACATGGATGCAGCTGGAAACCATCATTCTTAGCAAACTATCACAAGAACAGAAAACCAAACACCGCATGTTCTCACTCATAGGTGGGAACTGAACAATGACATCACTTGGACTCGGGAAGGGGAACATCACACATCGGGGCCTATCATGGGGAGGGGGGAGGGATTGCATTGGGAGTTATACCTGATATACATGACGAATTGATGGGTGCTGACGAGTTGATGGGTGCAGCACACCAACATGGCACAAGTATACATATGTAACAAACCTGCACGTTATGCACATGTACCCTAGAACTTAAAGTATAATAATAAAAAAAAAAAAGAAATATTGAACATCTGAAAATATGTGAAATTTCGACAACCCACCTCTAAATCATTGGATCAAAAATAAAATCACAAGATAAATTGGAAAATATTTTGAGCTGCACTCTAGTCTGGGTAACAGACAGAGACCCTGTTTCAAAGAGAACAAAGCAAAACAAACCTCAAAAAGCTATAAAATTAAATGCCAACTTTCTGCTATCCCCAAACCCTCCATGGCTCTCCATGCTCTCAGAGTCAAGCCCATTCTTCTCACTTTGGGCTCCAGGATCTAGATAACCTGACGAGGGCAGACCCTATCACCATCTCCTCCTCTGCATGCAGCCTGGGGCCTGCATCTTGAGGGCTGTCTAGTCTAGGGGAGAGAATGCTGGATGTATCTCCTGCCAGCCCCATAGGGTCAGAACTAGAGGGAAAGGAGTGGGACTGTGGGATTCCAGAGGAATTGCAGGGAGGGCTTCCTAGAGGAATGGGGTTTTTTTGAACTTAGTTTTTGTTTTTGTTTTTGTTTTCTCTGTAGTTCAGTCTGACTTGCAGTGGCACAATCACTGCTCACTGCAGCCTTGACCTTCCATGCTCAATTGATCCTCCTGCTTCAGGCTGGGACTACAGGCACATGCCACCACACACAGCTAATTTTTTGTAGAAATGGTGCTACACCATGTTATTCAGGCTGGTCTCGAACTCCTGAGTTCAAGTAATCCTCCTGTCTTGGCCTCCCACAGTGTTGGAATTACAGGCATAAACCACCTCATCTGACCTGAGCTGAGTTCTGAAGTGTAAATAGGAGTCGGCTAGGTGAAGAAGGGAAAAAAGGCCTTCTAGACAGAAATATTTATTAAAGATAGAGAGAAGTAGACAGGAGTAAATTAGGGCAGGGTCTTTGAATGCCAGGCTGGGAGCAGGAATTTTCTCACAAGGCCAGTGTTGAACCATGGAGAATGTGTGAGCAAGGGAGGCCATGATTAGAGCTTGATCACTTAGGGGTAAGAGTGTGGGACAGTTTGATTCTTGGGTGATGGGATCAGGAGAGTTTCAGTGTCATGGGGGGTCAGTAGAGTCAAGACCCACATGAGCTCATCTCTACCTGACTCTACCTCATGCCAGAGTTGGTGGAGGAACTCCTGATCTTCTGGAGAGTCCAATAAGCCCTGGGACCCAGTGACTTACAGTGTGAGGTACAGACCAGTACAGAAAGGGTATCGACCCAGGCTCTGCTCAGATGGACACAGCTCTGACCTCATCTCCAACCTCCCCTCCACCCCGGCCCTGATAGTCCCGCTTTCCATGGCAGCCATGAGCTGTGTGTTAAAATGATAAATCAGCCCCATCCCTTCTCTCCTCAAAACCCTGTCATAGCTCTTCTTTGATCTTAGACTAAAACCCAGAGCCTTCCACAGCTCAGAAGGCCCACAGTGGCCCAGTCTCTCCGGGGAGCCTCTCGCCCTCCCCACCCACTCCAAACTCACTGCTGTTTCTCTCCCTCCTCGGGATCCTTGAACCTGCTGATCCTTCTGCATGAAATTCAATGGTTAGTGATGTATCCTGTAAAACTTCCTTTTCAGTATGCATGGTGTTCATTTCTTTTTTATTCGTAATTTATCTGGCTATGACTTCAGTGCTTCGTTGAATAGAAATCATGAAAGCAGGCACCCTTGCCTTGATTTTGATCTCATAGAAAAGACTTTTATTTTTTACCACTGTGTATGATGCTAGCTGTGGGTTTTAAAATAAATAGCCTTTCTTACACTGAAGTAGTTTTTGTCTTTGTCTAGTGTTTTTGGTAATTTTTAACGTGAAAATGTGTTGAATTTTATCAAATGCTCTTTTACTATCAATTGAGATAATCATATATAGTTGTTCCTCATTCTGTTAATGTGGTATATGTCATTGATAAGCCACCGTTGTGTTTTTGTGATAAACTTAACTTGACCATGGTGCATAAAACTATTGGTATGCTCGTTGGGTTTTATAGCATACTGTTAAGAATTTATGAACCAATATTCATAATGGACATTGGTCTGTGGTTTTCTTTACTCATAAAACCATTACTAGGGTTTGGTAACAGGGTAATGCTGGCCTCAAAAAATAAGTTAAGAACCATTTGATTCTATTCAACTTTTTGGAAATATTCAGGAAGATTATGGTTAATTCTTTAAATGTTCAGTTGAATTTATTAGTAAAGTCTTCTGGTCCTGTTCTTAATTTAATGTAGTTTAGTTCATTCATCTTTTCTGTTTTGTTTAAGAAATCCTTTTAAGTGTGTCTCTGGATACATCTTTAGACTGTCCAAGTTCATTAATCCATTCCCACATACCTGATAAACCGCACAAATTGAAACTTTAATCAGTGGTTTGAATTACTAATTTCAACATTATCTTATTTCTAGATGTTTTATTTGGCTCTTCATAAAGTTCAAGCTACCAGTTACGACAGTTTCATTTTCTTTCATTATGTGTTCAGTCTTTCATTTCTTTAAGAAGTCTCCTTTGACAGAAGACTGAAGTCTGATGTTCCTGGGTGAATCCTTCTGTCAGCTGCCTTCTCTGAGCTTGACTCCTTAGTTCCAGTTTCCCCATGTGCTCAGTGACATTGGAGCTGATCCAGTGTTCTCCGATCTATATCTGGGGACAATGTGATCGGGGACATGCGTCCTCTCAGGACAGACTGGCTGAGAGCTCTGCCAGGTGCCTAAGGACTCGGCCCATCCACAGCCCCTTTCAGCTACACTTCTGGCTTCAGGTTTCTGGCCCCATGGGTTGAATTATGACAGCAAAGCGTGGTTGATATTCTCTTGCAAGGCCCGGAACAAAGTGAAGGCCGGGGAAGGCATTTCCCTCATGTCTCCTACTAGCAGACAGGGCTTCCCATTTGCCCACATTCTGGTCCCCATGTAGGGAGAAGGGCATCCAAACCTTGGCAATCGCTGGACCTTTCCCTCAGGCCCCTGTGTGGGTGGTGGGATTCACGCTGCAGGGGTCAGCCGGCACTGCCCTGGAGAATGGCCATTCCCATCCCCACTAATTCAGAGGCCCATTCCATGCCATCTGAAGGAATTTCTATTTCCCTACCTGCTCAGAAAGACATTAAAAAAAGGACTGAATCATTTTAATCCAACAAATCAGTCACAAGAGGAAAAGTATTATCTAACTTCACATAGAGGAGGTCCCTAGAGGGTCTAATTCACAGAGGCAGAGGGTAGAACCATGGCCCCTCTTGCAGAGTTCATGTTGGAGGAGAACAGGGCTTCCATTTCACAGGATAAAAAGTCCTGCAGATGGATCACGGGGATGGTTACACAAAGATGTGAAAGCATTTAATGCCACTGAACTTAAGAAGGAGTACAAGGACAAATGTTGTCATGTATATTTTACCACATATAGGTGGTGAAATATTTTGTTGGGTGTTTTTAGGTGTGCTGTACCAGGAAGGGCCCTCTGACCATGCATTCTGCCCCATGGCAGGTGTGGAGGGCCCTGTGACACTCATGTTTAATTATGTGCACTGCCCGGCCTTCAAAATGTTCTTCCCGGCCTCCCTGCAGCCACACAGACCTCTGTCTAGAAGACTCTTGGGAGTTTGTGAGAAGAAAGCACTAGGTATTCAGTGACATCCTTCTCCCACCACACTTCCTGGTTTTAATGTATCTGTCTCACCCCCACCAGCAGTGGTCAGTGGTCGACTGGCAGTGGATGCTGAAGACAGTCCTTGGGACTGGCATTGTCCTTCCTGGGGAAGCAGCCCTCACCTCCTCCACACTGAGCTTGGTTTCTATTGAGGAAGGTGCTACTGACACTATGTCTGTGTGACGCAAACTCTCCCAGCCCTATTGACACAGCCGGGACACCTGGGACCCAGTGCTCCATTACAGAACATTGTAAGATGCCAATGAATTTCATTCCATCACATGCAGAGGATGACTTCATGGGCATGAAATGTCAGCTGTTACTTTTATGTGAGCATCACCAGCCACCATGACAATTTCCACACTGAAGCCAACTCTAATTTGAAGTTCCCACAGAAGATAAGGTGACTTTGGGCTAAGCAAGAACAGTTGACATCATGCCTGTCACACAACAGTTAAATGCTGGCAAACACAAAGAGTAAGGGAACATTATGGGAGAGGCATTTCAAGTTGAGAAAATCATTTTTTTCCCCTAAGAACTGGGAAACACAAAACAAAGCAAACCACAGATCCATTCTTATATTTTATCAGAATACCTCAAACCATTTAAAAGAAGGTGGCACTGAGGACAGCACTAGATCATTGTCAGCTTCTTCCCAGTGTTTGAGATGGAGAGAGAAACATCCACATGCAGAGAGGCACCAGCTAACCATGGGCAACCACCTGCCCAGCTCACAGGCCCCCACTCCTGACCATGGACACCTGCCCAGCTCACAGGCCCCCTTTCCTGACCATGGACACCTGCCCAGCTCACAGGCCCCCTTGCCTGACCATGGATGCCTGCCCAGCTCACAGGCCTCCTCTCCTGACCATGGGCACCCACCCGGCTCACAGGGCCTGTCTCCCTCCTGTATCCATCCCTTCCAGGAGGTAACATGAACTCATTGCTCATGAAGATAAGCAAACCTGGCACAAATAAGCAGCTCCCTCACCTCACAGGGAGGGTTCAGAATTGGCCCAGAAAGAAGTGACCAGGATCTGAAGCACAGTGCTGAGACCAGAATTAAGAGAGTCAACACTTTGTCCCAGATCTGTCTCATGGGACAGCAGCAGCATCATGTTGGGGAAGAGTAGCCACTCCCACACAGACAGGGTCAAAGCTTATTCCAAGAAGGTCTAGGGAGCAGGTGTTTTAGCCTTTGTGGGACAGGAGGTAAAAATGAGTATAGGTGGCAGGAGAGAAAGCAAAGATAACACTGAAAGCTTTAGACATGGACGTTTATGTAGCTGTCATATAATTTTCATCTCATGAAGTCTTCTCCTTCCAATTATTTTTTCAAATATTTTGAGATATAAAACTATCCTCAGTTCACAGACACTACAAGGACAGTTGGTGGGCTACAGTTTGCTGATCCTGGCATGAAAAGTGGGTGCAGAGCAGAGCAGGTCTGGAGAGAGGGATGTGGGCTTGGGCCAGGCCTCTGGGAAGTCTGCCCGCTGCCAGCCTCAGGTGCCGTGCTGCCTTACGCTCACCCTGGAAGGTGCCGGCACCAGTAGATGCTGCCAGCACACTTGGGCCTGTAGTGATTGTTGCATATCGATCAGTCTCTTCTGTCATAAATTACTCTCAGAAATTTTCTTTTCTTGGCCAGTCATGGTTGCTCACACCTGTAATCCCAGCACTTTGAGAAGCCGAGGTGGGTGGATTGTCTGATGTCAAGAGTTCAAGACCTGACCAACAGGGTGAAACTCTGTCTCTACTAAAAATACAAAAATTAGTCGGGGTTGGTGGTGCATGCTTTTAATCCCAGCTACTTGGGAGTCTTAGGCAGGAAAATCATTTGAACCCTGAGGCAGAAGTTGCAGTGAACAGAGATCATGCCACTGCACTCCAGCCTGGGCAATAAGAGTGAAACTCCATCTCAAAAAAAATTCTTTTCTTGATGCAAGCCCCAGTTAAACACTCTAACAGGACTGATTAAAACCATGGCAGCTGCCTGACCTTTATGGAGTGTATGTCCTTGCCCTTATTCTCAGGAGGGATCCACACAGAGAAAAACTCAAGGCAGGGTTCCAGCCCAGTGCCCAGATGGCACCCATTGCAGAAGGCAGACATTCACCTGCCGAAAAAGGTCCCTTCTATGTTTATGATGGAGAGCTCCAATGGACAGAGACGCGCAGGTTATGCTCAGCTGGTCTGCAAGTGTGTCCTCATGGATAATTCCATAAAATTGTTTCTTAGGGCAAAGTTGTGCTGGGCTTGAGCTGGGTTCTGCCACTCAGTGTTATCAGAATTTATTCCGCAGGGCATGGAGATGAGTGGAAAGAAGAAGAGAAACACTAGGGGTTCAGGTTCCCAGATAACTGCCTATTTTAGACCCAAATGCTTCTTCATTTCTTTTTTTTAATAAGTGTGTGTTGTGTATATTTAAAGTATATAACATGATGCAATGGGGTACAGATGGACAGTAAAAAGGTTACCATGTTGAACCAAAGTACATATGCATTATCTTACCTCGTTACTCATTTTGTTTGTTTGATTTCATGACAAGGTGGCTGCATTAATCTGTTTTGACACTGATATAAGGTAATAATTGAGACTGGGTAATTTATAAACAAAAGTTTATTGACTTACAGTTTTGCATGGCTGGCGAGGCCTCAGGAAACTTACAATCATGGTGGAAGCTGATGAGGAAGTAAAGACCATTTCATATGTGAGCAGGAAAGACAGAGATAGCAAGGGCAGGGAAAACTTCCTTATACAACCACTGGATCTCATGAGAACTCACTCACTATCACAAGAACAGCACACGGGAAACAGCCACTTAGTCCAATCACTTCCCACCAGGTCCTCCCTGAACATCTGGAAATTACAATTCAAGGTGAGGTCTGGATAGAGACACACAGCCTAACCACACCAGTGGCTAGAATATACTCAGCATGAATGCCAAATTCTTCCTTCTCCGTAGTCCTCATGTTGTACATGAGATCTCTAGAAACCTACACATTAGCTACATCTCCCCATTCCCCTCGCTCACCACACCACTGTAACCACTGTTTTGTTCTCTCTGTATATTTGATTTAAAACATTTGTTTAGATTCCACATGTGAGATTTTGCAATGTGTTTCTTTCTGTGTCTGACTTATTTCACTCAGCAGAAGGATGTTCCGTAGGTTCATTCACGCTGTGGCAAAATGACAAGATCTCATTCCTTTTTAGGGCTAAATATATTCCATGGGGTGTATGTACAACAATTTTTTTAGCCATTTGTCTGCCAATAGACACTTAGGGTTTTTTTTTCCCCAAAATCTTGGCTGTTGTGAACAGTGCTGCAATAAACATGTGTGTGCATACATCTCTTTGAGATACTGGTTTCATGGATTTTGAATCTATATCCAGCAGAGAAATTGCTGAGTCATATGGTGGTTCTTATTTTGAATTTTTTGATGAAACTTATACTGTTTTTCATAATTACTGTACCAATCTACATTTCCACCAGTTGTGTACAAGAGAGAAAACTAAAAGCTTTTCCACCAAGATCTGCTATGAGACAGGGATGCCCACTCTCACCACTTCTGTTCAACACAACATGGAAGTCCTAGCAATGCCAATCAAACAAGAAAAAGCAATAAAAAGAATCCACAGAAAGGAGGAAGTAACATTTCCTCAATTTGTAGAGAACATGATCCTATGTGTAAAACACCCCAGAGTTTCACAAAGTGAAACCAGTGTTAGAACTAATAGATGAATCCAGTTAAGTTGTAGGATATATAAATAATAACCAACTGAAAAAGAAATCAAGAAAACAATCCCATTTACAACAGCATATAAAAAAATAAAGTGCCAAGGAATAAATTTAACCAAAGAGGTGAAAGATCTGTATGCTGAAAGCTAAGAAACATTGATGACAGAAATTTGAAGAAGACACAAATAAATGCTAGGATCTTGTGTTCATGACTTGAAATGATTAATATTGCAAAAATGTCCTCACTGCCCAAGGCAATGAACAGACTCAATTCAACCCCTATCAAAATCCTAGGGGCATTATTTATGGAAATAGAAAAAAATTCTACAATGCATATAGAATATGATAGACTCCAAATAGACAAAACAAGAATGAGAAAGAAAACCAAACTTCGAGGTATCACACTTTCTGATTTAAAGTTATATTACAAAGCTATAGTAATCAAAACAGTACAGTACTTTCATAAAAACAGACTCATATACCAGTGAAAGAGAATGAGAGCCCAGGAATAAATCCAAACATGGATGGTACACTAATTTTTGACAAGAGCACTAAGAGGACACAATGGAGAAAAGCCAGTCTCTTCAACAAATCATACTGGGAAAACTGGATTTCCTTGTGAAAAAGAATGAAATCAGACGCTTATCTCACACCAAACACAAAAATCAATTCAAAATGGTTTAAAGACCTTGACGTAAAACCTGAAACCATAAAACTCCAAGAAGAAAACAGTTGCTAAAAGCTCTTTAACATTGGCCTTGGCAGTGATTCTTGGATGTCACATCAAAAACTCAGGCTACGAAAGCAATAAATAAATAAATAAATAAATAAATAAATAGGACTACATTATACTAAAAAACTTCTGGAAAGCAAGGGAAATAATCAGCAAAATAAAATGGCAGCCCATAGACTGGGAAACCATACACCTGATAAAGGTCTGTATGAGTTAATTCTCGCATTGCTATTAAAAAAAAAAAAAAAAAAACCTGATGACTGGGTAATTTATAAAGAAAAGGGGTTTAATTGGCTCATGGTTCTGCAGGCTGTACAGAAAGCATGGTGCTGACATCCACTCAGCTTCTGAGTAGGCTTCAGGAAACTTACAGTCACGTCAGAAGGTCAACAGGGAGCTAGCACATGGCATGGCTGGAGCAGGAGAAAAACCAGCAAATGTCATGGCTGGAGCAGTGCTGGCATCTGCTCAGCTTCTGGGTAGGCCCCAGGAATCTTACAGTCATGGAGGAAGGCCAACAGGGAGCCAACACATGGCATGTCTGGAGGAGGAGAAAGAGGCAGGGGGAGATGCCACACATGTTTAAACAACCAGATCTCATGATAACTCACTCACTGGCCATAACCAGAGCACTGAGGAATGATATTACCCATTCATGAGAGCTCTGCCCCCATGATCTAATCACCTCCAACACTGGGGATTACAATTTGACATAAGATTTGGGTGGGACTCAGAGCCAAACCATATCAAGGGTTAATATCCACAATGTATAAATAACTCATACAACTCAATAGTAGAAAAACAACCCCATTAAAAAATGGGCAAAATATCTGAATAGCCATTTTCTCCCAAGAAGATATAAAAATGTCCAACAGGTATAGGAAGAGGTGTTCAACATCGCTGGCCTTCAGAGAGTTCCAAATCAAAACCACTGTGAGATATGACCTCACATCCGTTGGAAGGGCTGTTATCCAGAAGTCAAAAGATAGCAAACACTGGCTGAACGCTTTTCTTCTGCTATAACAAATGATACAAACATACTCCTTCCTTTTCTGTTTTTGCTGTTGGGTACACAAAGATCAAAGCATTCCAAAGTGGGAACATACACCTCTACTTACCCCTAATAGAACTGACATGACTTCCTGATGATCAAGAACACAGAGCAAGGCTTTTTGTGTGTATTATTATGGGTAACTGTGAGGTTTCAAAAGAGGATAATGCATTTAAAAATGCAATAACAAGGTTCTTGCAATGGATAAAACAACTTTCTTTGTAGGATTTTCCAACTGACTGTGAAGCCCCTGCTGCCACCATGAAGTCATCTTTACTCTGGAGACAACCCTGGAGTGGGATTCAAATCTGAACCCATCTGGGCTCCTAAGGAGTGCCCCAATGTGTGCTGCTTTGCAACACGAGACAACTACAATGCTTGTGATTTTAGGTGGAACATAAAACCCAATTTCATAATATGCCAAAATGAATGAAGAACAAGGGAAAATCACTTAGGACACCGGGAATGGGTGGGGCTCCTGGGGAGCGTCTAGTCAAGGCAGACAAAGACAAATTATGTCCCAGAGACTAACCACACTGGAGTAGGAATGACCCTCAAGCATTTCACCTTTACTTGATGTTATTTGGAAATATGAAAATTTATTTGTGTTTCTTCAGCAACACAAATAAATTCTTCAGCAATTTTCAGCAATTTTGTCATTGTGACAAATTATAATGTTGTATTAGGCTGTTCTTGCACAGCTATGAAGAAATACCTGAGACTGGGTAATTTATAAGAAAAGACATTTAATTGGCTCAGGGTTCTGCAGGCTTTACAGGAAGTAGAGTGGCATCTGCTTCTGGGGAGGCCCCAGGAAGCTTCAAATCATGGAGGAAGGCAAAGGGGGAGCTTGCACATCACACGGCAGGAGCAGAAGCAAGAGAAAGAGCGAGGTGCCACACTGTTAAGCAGCCAGATCTCACATGAGAAGTCACTCACTATCGTGAGGACAGCACCCAGGGGATGGTATCAAACCATTCATGAGAATCCACACCCATGATCCAATCACCTCCCACCAGGCCTCACCTCTAGTATTGGGGATTACGATTCAATGTGAGGTTTGGGCAGGGACACAGATTCAAGCTCTATGAAGTGTATTTACACAAACTTTGATGGTATAGCCCACTACACACCTAGGCTGAGTGGTGTAGTCTACTTCTCCTGTGCCACAAACCTGTACAGCTGGGACTGTATGGAATACTGTTGGCAACTGTAATATAATGATGAGTATTTGCATATCTAAACATATATGCATATACAAAGGGTATAGTTAAAAAACATTATAACATTGTGGAATTTTATATGTGAACCTTCATTACAGCAATGTCATTATGTAGTACCTGACTGGGGTTGGTTAAGGTAGTGTCAAGCAAGGCTTCTTCACTGTAAAGCTACCCCTTGAGGGGAAAAATGTTACTTTCAAGAGACCAGAATAAGCATTTGAAGAAATACAACATTTATTCCTGATTAAAACAAGACAAAACAAAATGAAATTTTAGGCAAACTAGAAATAGAAAATGTCATTAACCAGGCAAAGGGCATGCACGAAAAACGCTACAGTTGATATCATACTAAATGATTTTCTGCTGTTCAAGAGCCTTCTCATTTCCAGATCAATTTCAAGATCAGCTTGTCAATTTCTACCAAAACAAGATACCTTCAGAGACTTTGATTGAAATTGCATTTTGAAAAATAATTGTAAAATGGTAAGACTGACACTACCTAATTTCCAGCTTTATTATAAAGCATGATATTTAGATTATCACAATAAATAAGATTTATTATAAACCTGTGGTGTACAATATATTATATACAACAGTGTATCATTGGCATAAAGGTAGAAAAATCAACAGGACAGATTAGAGAGTCTGGAAATGGATCCACACATATATGGACATTTGACTTTCAGAAAGTGTTCAGAAACAACTCAGTGGAAGAAGGATAATCTTTTCAACAAATGGTGCTGAAACTACTGTATACCTATGTGCACCAAATGAACAAGCAAACAAAACTTCTCTCTATACCATGCACTATATTAAAAAAATAAAAATGAATCATAAAACTAAATGTAAAACCCAAAACTATGAAAACTCCTAGAGAAAAGCACACGTAAAATCATTATCACCTTGGATTAAGAAGAGGTTTCCTAAATATGACACCAAAACCATGATCTCAACTAAAACAAATAAAACCCAACACACATAAAAAACCCATAGGGTCAAACATAAATTAGGTAAATTAAAAATGTCTGCTCTTTAAAATATGCTATTAGGAGAATGAAAAATAAGCCATAAACTGAGAGAAAATAATTGGAAATTACATATTTAATAATGATGGACTTACATCCAGAAGACATAAGGAACTCTCAATACTCAGTAAGAAAATAGACAACATGATAAAAAAAAAATGGACAAAATACTTAGACATTTCCCCATAGAAGATAGGTGGATGGCAAATAAGGACCTGAAAAGATGCTCAACATTACTAGACCTGAGAAAATGCAAAGTAAAGCCTCAATGAGACCTCAATATACACTTTAAAATGGGTAAAATGATAAAGAGTGACCATGCCAAGTGTTGCTGAGGATGTGGAAAAACTGCAGCTCTCATGCACTTCGGGAGAGAAAGGCAAATGATGCAGCTGTGAAAAAATGGTGTGGGGTTTTTTGAAAGATAAACAGAACCACCATGGGATTTACCTGTCCCACCCCAGGTTGTGTACACAAGAGAAAATAAAGCATATGTGTCTAAAACATCTGCACACAGACACTCACAGTAGGCTTATTTGTAATAACCGAAAACTAGAAACAACTCAAGTTACCATCAACAGGGTGTGTGTGTGTGTGTGTGTGTTTAGGCCCACTCGCTCGGACCGACCCCTCTCCCACGCGGCCCACTAGCGGAAGCCGGATCCAGCCGCCGCCAAGGCTGCAATAGGAGAGCGCCCGGGGACAAGTGGCCGCCATCGTTTGAAGGGGACACAGCCAGACTGTCCCTAATAAAACAGGGGCGGCCAAGCCAATGCGCATGCGCGAGGCGCGAGCCGTGGGGGGGCTTCCGTTACCGTGATTCCCACGGTTGTCAGAGAAACCACGCCCTGAGGGTTGACAAACTGGAGCCCTCCGTAGCATTGCTTGGCTGTTGGGGCAACGAGGTTCCAGCCTGACTTCTCCAAGGGGTCGACAGGACTGTCTCCGGATGCCAGGAGTCCTGGCAAAGGGCTGACCAGGATGTTGAAACCATAGGGGGAGTCCGAGGGAAGCAGCGCCGCATCCGAGCCTCAGGCCCGCCCGGACGCTGACAATGAGACTCCCCTCTGTTCCTGAGTGGACTGACACCCTGAAACTTCTGAGCGGCCACTAGATCCCAGGTGTCCTTTGATTTTCCCTGGCATTCATGGAAAGGTCACCTGTGCAACGCTTCCACAGGGTACATGCCTGGACTCCATAGATTCTTTCGCCATCGCCCCTTATGCCGTCGGTGGCACACGTTCACGCCATCTGCTTTGGGGTGCGCCAGTGTGTGTGGTCACAATGGTGCCAGCTCGGAAAGGCCCAAGGACCTCTTTACACGTGTGCTGGAAAGCGGGATCAGCTTGAAGGAGCCGCAGGTTCTTTCTAATCAGGGCAGCCCATTGCTCTTTCAAAGGAGGGAGGCAGACGGCTCACGGGTCAGTGAACTTTCAGCTGACACCACTCCTTGGGGCCCATGCCATCATTCTGGGCTGCAGCGAGGCCCTGCCTGCCTCAGTAGAAGTACTCAGCCCATCCATTCTCACCCGGAGGGGTCCAGAATGGGATCTGATGGGGGATCGTGAGATGACCCCAGCAGGCGCCCTGAAGCTCCCCCTCCCCCGGTGGAGATCCGCTCAAGGAGGTCCTGAAGACGGGACTTCTGGGGGTTTGATCCTGGGACGCCGCCCGTGGCCGCCTCTCCCACGCGGCCACCTCCTGGACCCCCGATGCAGCCGCTGCCAAGGCTGCAACAGGAGATCCCCTGGCGCCTAGCGGCCACCGTCGTCGTTTAAAGGGGACGCCGCCTGACTGCCGGCAGGGGAGCGCGGGAAGGCCCAGCCAAAGCGCATGCGCGAGTGGCGAGCGGGTGCTCGCGTCACAGTGGTTCTCACGGTTGTCAGAGAAACCACGGCCTGAGGCCTGGCAAACAGGAGCCCTCCGTGGCAGTGCTTGGGTGGCGGGGCTCCGAGGCTCCAGCCTGACCTCTCCACGGGCTCGACAGGATTGTCTCTGGATTCCAGGAGTCGTGGCAAAGAGCTGAACAGGATGTTGAAAGCAGGCGGAGTCCGGGAGAAGCAGCGCCGCATCCCAGCCTCAGGCCCGCCGGGACGCTGTTCGGGTGAGTCTCCCCAGAAGTCGTGCCCTCCTAATCTCGAGGACGGGTCGGCCTGCAGGCCCGTGGGTAGCTCTCTCAACCGAGGGTCGTTCTGGTCGAGAGCCGAACCGTAGCCTCAGCGGCTGCCTGGGGGTTTTTGTCTCTGCGCCACTGCTGTATGACTGTGTGTGTATGTGTTTGTGTATCTCCCATTTTCGCTTCTCTCTCTGTCTCTCACTCTCTGTGACTTTCTTCCCCTCTCTCTGTCGGTTGTTGTGAGTGAGTGTGTGTGTGTGTGTGTCTGTCTGTCTGGAGGAAAGTACCCTGTGGGCCAAAAAGCGATTCCTTGCCTGTCGGCCTGTCTTTGGTGAGCCTCCCTCCGCGTCTGTGCCTGGGTCATGTGTCCGCTTGTCAACTGTTTCCGCGGCGGTTCCACTTTGGGTTTGTGAAGGCCTCGACCACGTGAGGAGATGCGTGGCTCCCAGAGCAGTTGAAATCTCATCCCTATCCCGTGCGGCCTCTTTTCATTGATCAAGACCAACACACTGCAGCCACGGACAAAAGCCGCATGGGAGCTCATTGTCCTGCAGGAGAGGAGGAGGCCCACATCACAGAAGAGGCTTGTATCTTTTCAGGGCTCTTCTCTGAGAAAAGAAGCCACACCATGACACAGGCAGAAAGAGGAAGCCGGGAATGGGAGATGGCCACAATCCCAGTCACTGGAAAGCTGGCCTCACTGGACAAGCCACCCGTTTGGCACCCCTCCCTAAGCCCGTGGCAGTGGCACGGTGCTCTACCCCGCCTGGGCTCTGGCCTCTGCTGCGTCCCCCCTCTGGCTGTGTTTCCCCTGTTTCTCTGGGACTTAGATGCTTCTTGGTCTGGCTGGATGTCTTGCATAAGGATCACTTCCCAGTCCGTCAGGGAGACACTTCCTGGAGATCCCTGTCACGATTGTTTCTCTCTGCAAACCTGCTTCGGTTGGAGCCGATTTCCACCGGGGGAGGGGGAGCTGCAGGGCGCCTGCTGGGGTCTCAGGACTCCACTTCAGATCCGATTCTGGACCCTCCGGGTGAGAAAGCATGGGCTGAGCACATCTAGTGAGGCAGGCAGGGTCTCTCTGCAACCCACAATCATCCCACAGTCCTCAAGGCCTGCTGTCAACTGAAAGTTCACTGACGCATCTGAGCCCTCTGCTCCCTCCTCATTTGAAAGACAAATCCCTTGTCTTATGTGACAGGTGCTGTCGCATTTCCTCTGCACACGTAGTCTCATTCCTGAGAATGAGACTCTCCTCTGCTCCTGGGTGGACTGACCCCCTGAAATTTTGTCCAGCCACTAGATCCCAGGTGTTCTTTGATTTTCCCTGGCGTTGGGAGAAAGGTCACCTGTGCAACGCTTCCACAGGGTACATGCCTGATCACCATAGATTCTTTCACCTTCGCCCCATATGCCCTTGGCCAGCTCGGAATCGCCCCTGGACCTCTTGACACGTGTGCTGGAAAGCGGGATCAGCTTGCAGGAGCCCCAGGCCCTTTCTAATCAGGGCAGCCCACTGCTCTTTCAAAGGAGGGAGGTCGAGGGCTCACGGGTCTGTGAACTTTCAGCTGACACCACTCCTTGGGGCCCATGCGACCATTCTTGGCTGCAGCGAGGCCCTGCCTGCCTCAGTAGATGTGCTCAGCCCATCCATTCTCACCCAGAGGCGTCCAGAATGGGATCTGACGGGGGTCGTGAGATGACCCCAGCAGGCGCCCTGAAGCTCCCCCTCCCCCGGTGGAGATCGGCTCAAGGAGGTCCTGAAGACGGTACTCCTGGGGGTTTGATCCCGGGACGCCGCCCGCGGCCGCCTCTCCCACGCGGTCCCCGCCTGGACCCCGCATGCATCCGCTGTCAAGGCTGCAGTAGGAGAGTCCCTGGCACCCAGCGGCCACCGTTGTCTCTCTCTCTCTCTCTCTTTTTTTTTTTTATTATACTTTAAGTTCTAGGGTACATGTGCATAACATGCAGGTTTGTTCCATATGTATACTTGTGCCGTGTTGGTGTGCTGCACCCATCAACTCGTCAGCACCCATGAACTCGTCATTTACATCAGGTATAACTCCCAATGCAATCCCTCCCCCTCCCCCCTCCCCATGATAGGCCCCGGTGTGTGATGTTCCCCTTCCCGAATCCAAGTGATCTCATTGTTCAGTTCCCACCTATAAGGGAGAACATGCGGTGTTTGGTTTTCTGTTCTTGTGATAGTTTGCTAAGAATGATGGTTTCCAGCTGCATCCATATCCCTACAAAGGACACAAACTCATCCTTTTTGATGGCTGCATAGTATTCCATGGTGTATATGTGCCACATTTTCTTATCCAGTCTGTCACTGATGTTCATTTGGGTTGATTCCAAGTCTTTGCTATTGTGAATAGTGCTGCAATCAACATACATGTGCATGTGCTTTATAGCAGCATGATTTATGATCCTTTGGGTATATACCCAGTAATGGGATGGCTGGGTCGTGTGGTACATCTAGTTCTAGATCCTTGAGGAATCGCCATACTGTTTTCCATAATGATTGCACTAGTTTACAATCCCACCAACAGTGTCAAAGTGTTCCTATTTCTCCACATCCACTCCAGCACCTATTGTTTCCTGACTTTGTAATGATTGCCATTCTCACTGGTGTGAGATGGTATCTCATTGTGGTTTTGATTTGCATTTCTCTGATGGCCAATGATGATGAGCATTTTTTCATGTGTCTGTTGGCTGTAGGAATGTCTTCTTTGGAGAAATGTCTGTTCGTATCCTTTGCCCACTGTTTGATGGGGTTGTTTGTTTTTTTCTTGTAAGTTTGTTTGAGTTCTTTGTAGGTTCTGCATATCAGCCCTTTGTCAGATGAGTAGATTGCAACCATTTTCTCCCATTCTGTAGGTTGCCTGTTCACTCTGATGGAAGTTTCTTTTGCTGTGCAGAAGCTCTCGAGTTTAATTAGATCCCATTTGTCAATTTTGGCTTTTGCTGCCGTTGCTTTTGGTGTTTTAGACATGAAGTCCTTGCCCATGCCTATGTCCTGACTGGTACAACCTAGGTTTTCTTCTAGGGTTTTGATGGTATGAAGTCTAACCTTTAAGTCTCTAATCCATCTTGAATTAATTTTTGTATAAGGAGTAAGGAAAGCATCCAGTTTCAGCTTTGTACTTATGGCTAGCCAATTTTCCCAGCACCATTTCTTCAATAGGGAATCCTTGCCAGCAGCGGGGCGCGGGGCGGCCCAGCCAGTGCGCATGCGCGAGTGGCGAGCGGGTGCTCGCCTCACAGTGGTTCCCACGGTTGTCAGAGAAACCACGCCCTGAGGCCTCGTAAACAGGAGCCCTCCGTGGCAGTGCTTGGGTGGCGGGGCTCCGAGGCACCAGCCTGACCTCTCCACGGGGTCGACAGGACTGTCTCCGGATGCCAGGAGTCCTGGCAAAGGGCTGAGAGGATGTTGAAAGCACAGGGGGAGTCCAGTGGAAGCAGCGCGGCATCCCAGCCCCAGGCCCGCCCGGATGCTGAGAATGAGGCTCTCCTCTGCTCCTGAGTGGACTGACCGCCTGAAACTTTGGAACGGCCACTAGATCCCAGGTGTTCTTTGATGTTCCCTGGCATTCATGCAAAGGTTGCCTGTGCAACGCTCCCACAGGGTACATGCCTGGACTCCATAGATCCTTTCGCCAACGCCCCATATGCCCTCGGTGACACACGTTCACACCATCGGCTCTAGGGTGCGCCACTGCCATGTGTGGTCACATTGGCGCCAGCTCGGAACCGACCCTGGACCTCTTGACACGTGTGCTGGAAAGCGGGATCAGCTTGCAGGAGCCCCAGGCCCTTTCTCATCAGGGCAGCCCACTGCTTCTTCAAAGGAGGGAGGCAGAGGTCTCACGGGTCAGTGAACTTCCAGCTGACACCACTCCTTGGGGCCCATGCGATCATTCTGGGCTGCAGCCAGGCCCTGCCTGCCTCAGTAGATGTGCTCAGCCCATCCATTCTCACCCGGAGGGGTCCAGAATGGGATCGGACGGGGGGGTCCTGAGATGACCCCAGCAGGCGCCCTGAAGCTCCCCATCTCCCGGTGGAGATCGGCTCAAGGAGTTCCTGAAGACGGGACTCCTGGGTTGTGGATCCTGGAACGCCGCCCGCGGCCGCCTCTCCCACGCGGCCACCTCCTGGACCCCGGAGGCAGCCGCTGCGAAGGCTGCAGCAGGGATCCCCTGGCGCCCAGCGGCCACCGTCGTCGTTTTAAGGGGACCAGCCTGACTGCCAGCACGGAGCGCGGGGCGGCCAGCCAGCGCACCGGAGGGCGAGCGGGGTGCTCGCGTCACAGTGGTTCTCACGGTTGTCAGAGAAACCACGGCCTGAGGCCTGGCAACCAGGAGCCCTCCGTGGCAGTGCTTGGGTGGCGGGGCTCGAGGCTCCAGCCTGACCTCTCCACGGGCTCGACAGATGGTCTCTGGATTCCAGGAGTCGTGGCAAAGAGCTGAGCAGGATGTTGAAAGCACGGCGGAGTCCGGGAGAAGCAGCCGCCGCATCCCAGCCTCAGGCCCGCCGGACGCTGTTCGGGTGAGTCTCCCCAGAAGTCTGCCCCCGTATCTCGAGGACGGGTCGGCCTGCAGGCCCGTGGGTAGCTCTCTCAAGCGGGGTCGTTCTGGTCGAGAGCCGAGCCCGTAGCCTCACGCTGCCTGGGTGTTGTTTCTGCGCCACTGCTGTATGACTGTCTGGGTGTGTATGTGTTTGTGTGTCTCCCATTTTCGCTTCCACAGGGTACATGCCTGAACACCATAGATTCTTTCACCTTCGCCCCATATGCCCTTGGCCAGCTGGGAATCGCCCCTGGACCTCTTGACACATGTGCTGGAAAGCGGGATCCGCTTGCAGGAGCCCCAGGCCCTTTCTCATCAGGGCATCCCACTGCTCTTTCAAAGGAGAGTGGGAGGCAGAGGGCTCACGGTCAGTGAACTTTCAGCTGACACCACTCCTTGGGGCCCATGCGATCATTCTGGGCTGCAGCCAGGCCCTGCCTGCCTCAGTAGATGTGCTCAGCCCATCCATTCTCTCCCGGAGGCGTCCAGAATGGGATCTGACGGGGGTCGTGGGATGACCCCAGCAGGCGCCCTGAAGCTCCCCCTCCCCGGTGGAGGTCGGCTCAAGGGGGTCCTGAAGACGGGACTCCTGGGGTTTGATCCTGGGATCCCGACCGCGTCCGTCTCTCCCACACGGTCCCCTCCTGGACCCCGCCTGCCGCCGCTGCCAAGGCTGCAGTAGGAGAGTCCCTGGCACCCAGCGACCACCGTTGTCTTTTTTTTTTTTTTTTTTTTTTTTTTTAATGATACTTTAAGTTTTAGGGTACTTGTGCATAACATGCAGGTTTGTTCCATATGTGTACTTGTGCCGTCTTGGTGTGCTGCACCCCACAACTCGTCAGCACCCATGACCTCGTCATTTACATCAGGTATAACTCCCAATGCAATCCCTCCCCCCCCCCTCCCATGATAGGCCCCGGTGTGTGATGTTCCCCTTCCCGAATCCAAGTGATCTCATTATTCAGTTCCCACCTATAAGGGAGAACATGCGGTGTTTGGTTTTCTGTTCTTGTGATAGTTTGCTAAGAATGATGGTTTCCAGCTGCATCCATATCCCTACAAAGGACACAAACTCATCCTTTTTGATGGCTACATAGTATTCCATGGTGTATATGTGCCACATTTTCTTCATCCAGTCTGTCACTGATGTTCATGTGGGTTGATTCCAAGTCTTTGCTATTGTGAATAGTGCTGCAATCAACATACATGTGCATGTGCTTTATAGCAGCATGATTTATGATCCTTTGGGTATATACCCAGTAATGGATGGCTGGTCGTGTGGTACTGTAACTAGTTCTAGATCCTTGAGGAATCGCCATACTGTTTTCCATAATGATTGCACTAGTTTACAATCCCACAACAGTGTCAAAGTGTTCCTATTTCCACATCCACTCAGCACTATTGTTTCCTGACTTTGTAATGATTGCCATTCTCACTGGTGTGAGATGGTATCTCATTGTGGTTTTGATTTGCATTTCTCTGATGGCCAATGATGATGAGCATTTTTTCATGTGTCTGTTGGCTGTAGGAATGTCTTCTTTGGAGAAATGTCTGTTCATATCCTTTGCCCACTGTTTGATGGGGTTGTTTGATTTTTTCTTGTAAGTTTGTTTGAGTTCTTTGTAGGTTCTGCATATCAGCCCTTTGTCAGATGAGTAGATTGCAACCATTTTCTCCCATTCTGTAGGTTGCCTGTTCACTCTGATGGAAGTTTCTTTTGCTGTGCAGAAGCTCTCGCGTCTAATTAGATCCCATTTGTCAATTTTGGCTTTTGCTGCCGTTGCTTTTGGTGTTTTAGACATGAAGTCCTTGCCCATGCCTATGTCCTGACGGGTACAACCTAGGTTTTCTTCTAGGGTTTTGATGGTATGAAGTCTAACCTTTAAGTCTCTAATCCATCTTGAATTAATTTTTGTATAAGGAGTAAGGAAAGCATCCAGTTTCAGCTTTGTACTTATGGCTAGCCAATTTTCCCAGCACCATTTCTTCAATAGGGAATCCTTGCCAGCAGCGGGGCGCGGGGCGGCCCAGCCAGTGCGCATGCGCGAGTGGCGAGCGGGTGCTCGCCTCACAGTGGTTCCCACGGTTGTCAGAGAAACCACGCCCTGAGGCCTCGTAAACAGGAGCCCTCCGTGGCAGTGCTTGGGTGGCGGGGCTCCGAGGCACCAGCCTGACCTCTCCACGGGGTCGACAGGACTGTCTCCGGATGCCAGGAGTCCTGGCAAAGGGCTGAGCAGGATGTTGAAAGCACAGGGGGAGTCCAGTGGAAGCAGCGCGGCATCCCAGCCCCAGGCCCGCCCGGATGCTGAGAATGAGGCTCTCCTCTGCTCCTGAGTGGACTGACCGCCTGAAACTTTGGAACGGCCACTAGATCCCAGGTGTTCTTTGATGTTCCCTGGCATTCATGCAAAGGTTGCCTGTGCAACGCTCCCACAGGGTACATGCCTGGACTCCATAGATCCTTTCGCCAACGCCCCATATGCCCTCGGTGACACACGTTCACACATCGGCTCTAGGGTGCGCCACTGCCATGTGTTGTCACATTGGCGCCAGCTCGGAACCGACCCTGGACCTCTTGACACGTGTGCTGGAAAGCGGGATCAGCTTGCAGGAGCCCCAGGCCCTTTCTCATCAGGGCAGCCCACTGCTTCTTCAAAGGAGGGAGGCAGAGGTCTCACGGGTCAGTGAACTTCCAGCTGACACCACTCCTTGGGGCCCATGCGATCATTCTGGGCTGCAGCCAGGCCCTGCCTGCCTCAGTAGATGTGCTCAGCCTATCCATTCTCACCCGGAGGGGTCCAGAATGGGATCGGACGGGGGGGGTCCTGAGATGACCCCAGCAGGCGCCCTGAAGCTCCCCATCCCCCGGTGGAGATCGGCTCAAGGAGTTCCTGAAGACGGGACTCCTGGGTTGTGGATCCTGGAACGCCGCCCGCGGCCGCCTCTCCCACGCGGCCACCTCCTGGACCCCGGAGGCAGCCGCTGCGAAGGCTGCAGCAGGAGATCCCCTGGCGCCCAGCGGCCACCGTCGTCGTTTAAAGGGGACGCAGCCTGACTGCCAGCAACGGAGCGCGGGGCGGCCCAGCCAATGCGCATGCGCGAGCGGCGAGCGGGTGCTCGCCTCACAGTGGTTCTCACGGTTGTCAGAGAAACCACGGCCTGAGGCCTGGCAACCAGGAGCCCTCCGTGGCAGTGCTTGGGTGGCGGGGCTCCGGGCTCCAGCCTGCCTCTCCACGGGCTCGACAGGATGGTCTCTGGATTCCAGGAGTCGTGGCAAAGAGCTGAAGAGATGTTGAAAGCACAGGCGGAGTCCGGGAGAAGCAGCGCCGCATCCCAGCCTCAGGCCCCCGCCGCTGTTCGGGTGAGTCTCCCCAGAAGTCGTGCCCCCGTATCTCGAGGACGGGTCGGCCTGCAGGCCCGTGGGTAGCTCTCTCAAGCGAGGGTCGTTCTGGTCGAGAGCCGAGCCCGTAGCCTCAGCGGCTGCCTGGGGTGTTTGTTTCTGCGCCACTGCTGTATGACTGTCTGGGTGTGTATGTGTTTGTGTGTCTCCCATTTTCGCTTCCACGGGTACATGCCTGAACACCCATAGATTCTTTCACCTTCGCCCCATATGCCCTTGGCCAGCTGGAATCGCCCCTGGACCTCTTGACACTGTGCTGGAAAGCGGGATCCGCTTGCAGAGCCCCAGGCCCTTTCTCATCAGGGCATCCCACTGCTCTTTCAAAGGAGAGTGGGAGGCAGAGGGCTCACGGTCAGTGAACTTTCAGCTGACACCACTCCTTGGGGCCCATGCGATCATTCTGGGCTGCAGCCAGGCCCTGCCTGCCTCAGTAGATGTGCTCAGCCCATCCATTCTCTCCCGGAGGCGACAGTGGGATCTGACGGGGGGTCGTGGATGACCCCAGCAGGCGCCCTGAAGCTCCCCCTCCGGTGAGGTCGGCTCAAGGGGGTCCTGAGACGGGACTCCTGGGGGTTTGATCCTGGGATCCCGACCGCGTCCGTCTCTCCCACACGGTCCCCTCCTGGACCCCGCATGCAGCCGCTGCCAAGGCTGCAGTAGGAGAGTCCCTGGCACCCAGCGACCACCGTTGTCTTTTTTTTTTTTTTTTTTTTTTTTTAATGATACTTTAAGTTTTAGGGTACATGTGCATAACATGCAGGTTTGTTCCATATGTGTACTTGTGCCGTCTTGGTGTGCTGCACCCATCAACTCGTCAGCACCCATGACCTCGTCATTTACATCAGGTATAACTCCCAATGCAATCCCTCCCCCCCCCCCCCCATGATAGGCCCCGGTGTGTGATGTTCCCCTTCCCGAATCCAAGTGATCTCATTATTCAGTTCCCACCTATAAGGGAGAACATGCGGTGTTTGGTTTTCTGTTCTTGTGATAGTTTGCTAAGAATGATGGTTTCCAGCTGCATCCATATCCCTACAAAGGACACAAACTCATCCTTTTTGATGGCTACATAGTATTCCATGGTGTATATGTGCCACATTTTCTTCATCCAGTCTGTCACTGATGTTCATGTGGGTTGATTCCAAGTTTGCTATTGTTAATAGTGCTGAATCAAACATACGTGCATGTGCTTTATGCAGCATGATTTATGATCCTTTGGGTTATACCAGTAATGGGATGGCTGGGTGTGTGGTACATCTAGTTCTAGATCCTGAGGAATCGCCATACTGTTTTCCATAATGATTGCACTATTTACAATCCCACCAACAGTGTCAAAGTGTTCCTAT
The DNA here is from genome assembly GCF_007565055.1 of Rhinopithecus roxellana. Lineage (NCBI taxonomy): Eukaryota > Metazoa > Chordata > Mammalia > Primates > Cercopithecidae > Rhinopithecus > Rhinopithecus roxellana. Next base: position 13,490,198 of record NC_044567.1, on the reverse strand, counting down.
TTCTCCACATCCACTCCAGCACCTATTGTTCCTGACTTTGTATGATTGCCATTCTCACTGGTGTGAGATGGTATCTCATTGTGGTTTTGATTTGCATTTCTCTGATGGCCAATGATGATGAGCATTTTTTCATGTGTCTGTTGGCTGTGAATGTCTTCTTTGGAGAAATGTCTGTTCGTATCCTTTGCCCACTGTTTGATGGGGTTGTTTGTTTTTTTTGTAAGTTTGTTTGAGTTCTTTGTAGGTTCTGATATCAGCCCTTTGTCAGATGTGAGTAGATGCAACCATTTTTCCCATTCTGTAGGTTGCCTGTTCACTCTGATGGAAGTTTCTTTTGCTGTGCAGAAGCTCTCGGTTATTAGATCCCATTTGTCAATTTTGGCTTTTGCTGCCGTTGCTTTTGGTGTTTTAGACATGAAGTCCTTGCCCATGCCTATGTCCTGACGGGTACAACCTAGGTTTTCTTCTAGGGTTTTGATGGTATGAAGTCTAACCTTTAAGTCTCTAATCCATCTTGAATTAATTTTTGTATAAGGAGTAAGGAAAGCATCCAGTTTCAGCTTTGTACTTATGGCTAGCCAATTTTCCCAGCACCATTTCTTCAATAGGGAATCCTTGCCAGCAGCGGGGCGCGGGGCGGCCCAGCCAGTGCGCATGCGCGGTGGCGAGCGGTGCTCGCCTCACAGTGGTTCCCACGGTTGTCAGAGAAACCACGCCCTGAGGCCTCGTAAACAGGAGCCCTCCGTGGCAGTGCTTGGGTGGCGGGGCTCCGAGGCACCAGCCTGACCTCTCCACGGGGTCGACAGGACTGTCTCCGGATGCCAGGAGTCCTGGCAAAGGGCTGAGCAGGATGTTGAAAGCACAGGGGGAGTCCAGTGGAAGCAGCGCGGCATCCCAGCCCCAGGCCCGCCCGGATGCTGAGAATGAGGCTCTCCTCTGCTCCTGAGTGGACTGACCGCCTGAAACTTTGGAACGGCCACTAGATCCCAGGTGTTCTTTGATGTTCCCTGGCATTCATGCAAAGGTTGCCTGTGCAACGCTCCCACAGGGTATGCCTGGACTCCATAGATCCTTTGGCCAACGCCCCATATGCCTCGGTGACACACGTTCACACATCGGCTATGGGTGCGCCACTGCCATTGTGTGGTCACATTGGCGCCAGCTCGGAACCGACCCTGGACCTCTTGACACGTGTGCTGGAAAGCGGGATCAGCTTGCAGGAGCCCCAGGCCCTTTCTCATCAGGGCAGCCCACTGCTTCTTCAAAGGAGGGAGGCAGAGGTCTCACGGGTCAGTGAACTTCCAGCTGACACCACTCCTTGGGGCCCATGCGATCATTCTGGGCTGCAGCCAGGCCCTGCCTGCCTCAGTAGATGTGCTCAGCCCATCCATTCTCACCCGGAGGGGTCCAGAATGGGATCGGACGGGGGGGTCCTGAGATGACCCCAGCAGGCGCCCTGAAGCTCCCCATCCCGGTGGAGATCGGCTCAAGGAGTTCCTGAAGACGGGACTCCTGGGTTGTGGATCCTGGAACGCCGCCCGCGGCCGCCTCTCCCACGCGGCCACCTCCTGGACCCCGGAGGCAGCCGCTGCGAAGGCTGCAGCAGGAGATCCCCTGGCGCCCAGCGGCCACCGTCTCGTTTAAAGGGGACGAGCTGACTGCCGCAACGAGCGCGGGGCGGCAGCCAGCCGCGCATGCGCGAGCGGCGAGCGGGTGCTCGCGTCACAGTGGTTCTCACGGTTGTCAGAGAAACCACGGCTGAGGCCTGGCAACCAGGAGCCCTCCGTGGCAGTGCTTGGGTGGCGGGGCTCCGAGGCTCCAGCCTGACCTCTCCACGGGCTCGACAGGATGGTCTCTGGATTCCAGGAGTCGTGGCAAAGAGCTGAGCAGGATGTTGAAAGCACAGGCGGAGTCCGGGAGAAGCAGCGCCGCATCCAGCCTCAGGCCCGCGGACGCTGTTCGGGTGGGTTCCCCAGAAGTCGTGCCCCGTATCTCGAGGACGGGTCGGCCTGCAGGCCCGTGGGTAGCTCTCTCAAGCGAGGGTCGTTCTGGTCGAGAGCCGAGCCCGTGCCTCAGCGGCTGCCTGGGGGTGTTTGTTTCTGCGCACTGCTGTATGACTGTCTGGGTGTGTATGTGTTTGTGTGTCTCCCATTTTCGCTTCCCAGGGTACATGCCTGAACACCATGTTCTTTCACCTTCGCCCCATATGCCCTTGGCCAGCTGGGAATCGCCCCTGGACCTCTTGACACTGTGCTGGAAAGCGGGATCCGCTTGCAGGAGCCCAGGCCCTTTCTCCTCAGGGATCCCACTGCTCTTTCAAAGGAGAGTGGGAGGCAGAGGGCTCACGGTCAGTGAACTTTCAGCTGACACCACTCCTTGGGGCCCATGCGATCATTCTGGGCTGCAGCCAGGCCCTGCCTGCCTCAGTAGATGTGCTCAGCCCATCCATTCTCTCCGGGGCGCCAGAATGGGATCTGACGGGGGGTCTGGGATGACCCAGCAGGCGCCCTGAAGCTCCCCTCCCCCGGTGGAGTCGGCTCAAGGGGGTCCTGAAGAGGACTCCTGGGGGTTTGATCCTGGGATCCCGACCGCGTCCGTCTCTCCACACGGTCCCTCCTGGACCCCGATGCAGCGCTGCAAGGTGCAGTAGGAGAGTCCTGGCACCAGCGACCACCTTGTCTTTTTTTTTTTTTTTTTTTTTTTTTTTAATGATACTTTAAGTTTGTAGGTACTGTGCATAACATGCAGGTTTGTTCCATATGTGTCTGTGCCGTCTTGGTGTGCTGCACCCATCACTCGTCAGCACCCATGACCTCGTCATTTCATCAGGTATACTCCCAATGCAATCCCTCCCCCCCCTCCCCATGATAGGCCCCGGTGTGTGATGTTCCCCTTCCCGAATCCAAGTGATCTCATTATTCAGTTCCCACCTATAAGGGAGAACATGCGGTGTTTGGTTTTCTGTTCTTGTGATAGTTTGCTAAGAATGATGGTTTCCAGCTGCATCCCTATCCCTACAAAGGACACAAACTCATCCTTTTTGATGGCTACATAGTATTCCATGGTGTATATGTGCCACATTTTCTTCATCCAGTCTGTCACTGATGTTCATGTGGGTTGATTCCAAGTCTTTGCTATTGTGAATAGTGCTGCAATCAACATACATGTGCATGTGCTTTATAGCAGCATGATTTATGATCCTTTGGGTATTACCCAGTAATGGGATGGCTGGGTCGTGTGTACATCTGTTCTAGATCTTGAGGAATCGCCATACTGTTTTCCTATGATTGCACTAGTTTACAATCCCACCAACAGTGTCAAGTGTTCCTTTTCTCCACATCCACTCCAGCACCTATTGTTTCCTGACTTTGTAATGATTGCCATTCTCACTGTGTGAGTGGTATCTCATTGTGGTTTTGATTTGCATTCTCTGATGGCCAATGATGGAGCATTTTTTCATGTGTCTGTTGCGTGTAGGAATGTCTTCTTTGGAGAAATGTCTGTTCTATCCTTTGCCCCTGTTTGATGGGGTTGTTTGTTTTCTTGTAAGTTTGTTTGAGTTCTTTGTAGGTTCTGCATATCAGCCCTTTGTCAGATGAGTAGATTGCAACCATTTTCTCCCATTCTGTGGTTGCCTGTTCACTCTGATGGAAGTTTCTTTTGCTGTGCAGAAGCTCTCGGTTAATTAGATCCCATTTGCAATTTTGGCTTTTGCTGCCGTTGCTTGTTTGGTGTTTTAGACATGAAGTCCTTGCCCATGCCTATGTCCTGACTGGTCAACCTAGGTTTTCTTCTAGGGTTTTGATGGTATGAAGTCTACCTTTAAGTCTCTAATCCATCTTGAATTAATTTTGTATAGGATAGTAAGGCATCCAGTTTCAGCTTGTTACTTGGCTAGCCAATTTTCCCAGCACCATTTCTTCAATAGGGAATCCTTGCCAGCAGCGGGGCGCGGGGCGGCCCAGCCAGTGCGCATGCGCGAGTGGCGAGCGGGTGCTCGCCTCACAGTGGTCCCACGGTTGTCAGAGAAACCACGCCCTGAGGCCTCGTAAACAGGAGCCCTCCGTGGCAGTGCTTGGGTGGCGGGGCTCCGAGGCAACAGCTGACCTCTCCACGGGGTCGCAGGACTGTCCCCGGATGCCAGGAGTCCTGGCAAAGGGCTGAGCAGGATGTTGAAAGCACGGGGGAGTCCAGTGGAAGCAGCGCGGCATCCCAGCCCCAGGCCCGCCGGTGCTGAGAATGAGGCTCTCCTTGCTCCTGAGTGGACTGACCGCCTGAAACTTTGGAACGGCCACTAGATCCGGTGTTCTTTGATGTTCTGGCATTCATGCAGGTTGCCTGTGCAACGCTCCCACAGGGTACATGCCTGGACTCCATATCCTTTCGCAACGCCCATATGCCCTCGGTGACACACGTTCACACATCGGCTCTAGGGTGCGCCACTGCATGTGTGGTACATTGGCGCCAGCTCGAACGACCCTGGACCTCTTGACACGTGTGCTGGAAGCGGGATCAGCTTGCAGGAGCCCCAGGCCCTTTCTCATCAGGGCAGCCACTGCTTCTTCAAAGGAGGGAGGCAGAGGTCTCACGGGTCAGTGAACTTCCAGCTGACACCACTCCTTGGGGCCCATGCGATCATTCTGGGCTGCGCCAGGCCCTGCCTGCCTCAGTAGATGTGCTCAGCCCATCCATTCTCACCCGGAGGGTCCAGAATGGGATCGGACGGGGGGGGTCCTGAGTGACCCCCAGGCGCCCTGAGCCCCCCATCCCCGGTGGGAGATCGGCTCAAGGGTTCCTGAAGACGGACTCCTGGGTTGTGGATCCTGGAACGCCGCCCCGCGCCCTCTTCCCACGCGGCCACCTCCTGGACCCCGGAGGCAGCCGCTGCGAAGGCTGCAGCAGGAGATCCCCTGGCGCCCAGCGGCCACCGTCGTCGTTTAAAGGGGACGCAGCCTGACTGCCAGCAACGGAGCGCGGGGCGGCCCAGCCAATGCGCATCGCGAGCGCGAGCGGGTGCTCGCCTCCAGTGGTTCTCACGGTTGTCAGAGAAACCACGGCCTGAGGCCTGGCAACCAGGAGCCCTCCGTGGCAGTGCTTGGGTGGCGGGGCTCCGAGGCTCCAGCCTGACCTCTCCACGGGCTCGACAGGATGGTCTCTGGATTCCAGGAGTCGTGGAAAGAGCTGAGCAGGATGTTGAAGCACAGGGCGATCCGGGAGAAGCAGCGCCGCATCCCAGCCTCAGGCCCGCCCGGACGCTGTTCGGGTGGTCTCCCCGAAGTCGTGCCCCCGTATCTCGAGGACGGGTCGGCCTGCAGGCCCGGGTAGCTCTCTCAAGCGAGGGTCGTTCTGGTCGAGAGCCGAGCCCGTAGCCTCAGCGGCTGCCTGGGGGTGTTTGTTTCTGCGCCACTGCTGTATGACTGTCTGGTGTGTATGTGTTTGTGTGTCTCCCATTTTCGCTTCCACAGGGTACATGCCTGAACACCATAGTTCTTTCACCTTCGCCCCATATGCCCTTGGCCAGCTGGGAATCGCCCCTGGACCTCTTGACACATGTGCTGGAAAGCGGATCCGCTTGCAGGAGCCCCAGGCCCTTTCTCATCAGGGCATCCCACTGCTCTTTCAAGGAGAGTGGGAGGCAGAGGGCTCACGGTCAGTGAACTTTCAGCTGACACCACTCCTTGGGGCCCATGCGATTCTTGGGCTGCAGCCAGGCCCTGCCTGCCTCAGTAGATTTGCTCAGCCCATCCATTCTCTCCCGGAGGCGCCAGAATGGGATCTGACGGGGGTCGTGGGATGACCCCAGCAGGCGCCTGAAGCTCCCCCTCCCCCGGTGGAGGTCGGTCAAGGGGGTCCTGAGACGGGACTCCTGGGGGTTTGATCCTGGGATCCCGACCGCGTCCGTCTCTCCCACACGGTCCCCTCCTGGACCCCGCATGCAGCCGCTGCAAGGTGCAGTAGAGAGTCCCTGGCACCCAGCGACCACCGTTGTCTTTTTTTTTTTTTTTTTTTTTTTTTTTAATGATACTTTAAGTTTTAGGGTACTTGTGCATAACATGCAGGTTTGTTCCATATGTGTACTTGTGCCGTCTTGGTGTGCTGCACCCATCAACTCGTCAGCACCCATGACCTCGTCATTTCATCAGGTTATACTCCCAATGCCATCCCTCCCCCCTCCCCATGATAGGCCCCGGTGTGTGATGTTCCCCTTCCCGAATCCAAGTGATCTCATTATTCAGTTCCCACCTATAAGGGAGAACATGCGGTGTTTGGTTTTCTGTTCTTGTGATAGTTTGCTAAGAATGATGGTTTCCAGCTGCATCCATATCCCTACAAAGGACACAAACTCATCCTTTTTGATGGCTCATGTATTCCATGTGTTATTGTGCCACATTTTCTTCATCCCGTCGTCACTGTGTTCATTGGGTTGATTCCAAGTCTTTGCTATTGTGAATAGTGCTGCAATCAACATACATGTGCATGTGCTTTATAGCAGCATGATTTATGATCCTTTGGTATATACCCAGTAATGGGATGGCTGGGTCGTGTGGTACATCTGTTCTGTCCTTGGGAATCGCCATACTGTTTTCCTATGATTGCCTAGTTTACAATCCCACCAACAGTGTCAAAGTGTTCCTATTTCTCACATCCACTCCAGCACCTATTGTTTCCTGACTTTGTAATGATTGCCATTCTCACTGGTGTGAGATGGTATCTCATTGTGGTTTTGATTTGCATTTCTCTGATGGCCAATGATGATGAGCATTTTTTCATGTGTCTGTTGGCTGTAGAATGTCTTCTTTGGAGAAATGTCTGTTCTATCCTTTGCCCACTGTTTGATGGGGTTGTTTGTTTTCTTGTAAGTTTGTTGAGTTCTTGTGGTTCTGCATATCAGCCCTTTGTCAGATGGGTAGATTGCAACCATTTTCTCCCATTCTGTAGGTTGCCTGTTCACTCTGATGGAAGTTTCTTTTGCTGTGCAGAAGCTCTCGCGTCTAATTAGATCCCATTTGTCAATTTTGGCTTTTGCTGCCGTTGCTTTTGGTGTTTTAGACATGAAGTCCTTGCCCATTCCTTGTCCTGACGGTACAACTGGTTTTCTTCTAGGGTTTTGATGGTATGAGTCTAACCTTTAGTCTCTAATCCTCTTGAATTAATTTTTGTATAAGGAGTAAGGAAAGCATCCAGTTTCAGCTTTGTACTTTTGGCTAGCCAATTTTCCCAGCACCATTTCTTCAAGGGAATCCTTGCCAGCAGCGGGGCGCGGCGGCCCAGCCAGTGCGCATGCGCGAGTGGCGAGCGGGTGCTCGCCTCACGTGGTTCCCACGGTTGTCAGAGAACCACGCCCTGAGGCTCGTAAACAGGGCCTCCGTGGCAGTGCTTGGGTGGCGGGGCTCCGAGGCACCAGCCTGCCTCTCCACGGGGTCGACAGGACTGTCTCCGGAGCCAGGAGTCCTGGCAAAGGGCTGAGCAGGATGTTGAAAGCCAGGGGGGTCCAGTGGAAGCAGCGCGGCATCCCAGCCCCAGGCCGCCCGGATGCTGAGAATGAGGCTCTCTCTGCTCCTGAGTACTGACCGCCTGAAACTTTGGAACGGCCACTAGATCCCAGGTGTTCTTTGATGTTCCCTGGCATTCATGCAAAGGTTGCCTGTGCAACGCTCCCACAGGGTACATGCCTGGACTCCATAGATCCTTTCGCCAACGCCCCCATAGCCCTCGGTACACACGTTCACACATCGGCTCTAGGGTGCGCACTGCATGTGTTGTCACTGGCGCCAGCTCGGAACCGACCCTGGACCTCTTGACACGTGTGCTGAAGCGGGTCAGCTTGCAGGAGCCCCAGGCCCTTTCTCATCAGGGCAGCCCACTGCTTCTTCAAAGGAGGGAGGCAGAGGTCTCACGGGTCAGTGAACTTCCAGCTGACACCACTCCTTGGGGCCCATGCGATCATTCTGGGCTGCAGCCAGGCCCTGCCTGCCTCAGTAGATGTGCTCAGCCCATCCATTCTCACCCGGAGGGGTCCAGAATGGGATCGGACGGGGGGGTCCTGAGATGACCCCAGCAGGCGCCCTGAAGCTCCCCATCCCCGGTGGAGATCGGCTCAAGGAGTTCCTGAAGACGGGACTCCTGGGTTGTGGATCCTGGAACGCCGCCCGCGGCCGCCTCTCCCACGCGGCCACCTCCTGGACCCCGGAGGCAGCCGCTGCGAAGGCTGCAGCAGGAGATCCCCTGGCGCCCAGCGGCCACCGTCGTCGTTTAAAGGGGACGCAGCCTGACTGCCAGCAACGGAGCGCGGGGCGGCCCAGCCAATGCGCATGCGCGAGCGGCGAGCGGGTGCTCGCGTCACAGTGGTTCTCACGTTGTCAGAGAACCACGGCCTGAGGCCTGGCAACCAGGAGCCCTCCGTGGCAGTGCTTGGGTGGCGGGGCTCCGGGCTCCAGCCTGACCTCTCCACGGGCTCGCACGGATGGTCTTGGATTCCAGGAGTCGTGGCAAAGAGCTGAGCAGGATGTTGAAGCACAGGAGCGTGATTGAACTCTTTCGAGATGAG
>NC_044567.1:13389012-13481550 GCF_007565055.1 Rhinopithecus roxellana | reverse complement strand
TCTGAGAGACTGCTTTCTGATGTGTGACTTCAGCACACAGAGTTCCACCCTTCCCTTCTTGGAATAGTTTGCTAACACTGTTGTCGTGGATACTGCAAAGTGATATTTGGGAGCTCATTGAGGGCTATGGTGAACAAGGAAATATCTTCAGATAAACACTGGAAAGAAGCCTTCTGGGAAAATGCACTTGGATGTGTGAATCAACTCACAGAGCTACACGTTTCTCGTCAGTGATCAGTTTGCTAACTAAGTTTTCTGGAAATCTGCAATGGGATACCTCTTAGCGCAATGAAGCTTACGGTGACGAAGGAAATATCCACAGATTGAAACTAGAAAGAAGCTTTCTTAGAAACTTCTTGGTGATGTGTGAATTCATCTCACAGAGTTACACTTATGTTTCGTGGAGCAGTCCATTAACACTGTCTTTGAGGAACCTGAGAAGTGCTTCTTTGGATCGCATTGAGGCCTACGCTGATAAAGGAAATTTCATCCGTTCAAAACGTGAAAGAAGCTTTCTGTGAAACTTCTTTCTGATCTGTGATTTCATCTCACAGACTTATAACCTAGACTTCAGGAAGCAGTTTTCTAGCACTCTTTAGGTGGAATCTGGAAAGTGACATTTGGGAGCCCATAGGGGCCCATGGTGAGAAAGGAAATATCCTCACAGAATAACTAGAGAGAAGCTTTCTGAGAAACTTCTTTCTGATCTGTGATTTCATCTCACAGACTTATAACTGAGACTTCAGAAAGCAGTTTGCTAACCCTCTTTTCGTGGAATATGGAAAGTGATATTTGGGAGCCTATTGGGGCCCATTGTGAAAAAGGAAATCTCCTCAGATAATTACTAGAGAGAAGCTTTCTGAGAGATTGCTTTCTGATGTGTGACTTCATCTCACAGAGTTACGCTAGTGTTTTTTGATGCCGTTTCTTAGGACTGTTTCCGTGGATTCCGAGAAGTGATATTTCAGATGGCTTTGAAGAATAGAAGGAGAAAAGAAAAATCCTCCAAGAAAAAGCGGAATCAAGCTTTCTGAGAAACTGCTTTGGGATATGTGAATTCATTTCACAGTGTTACATCACCCTTTCTCGGGGGAGTTTCCTAGCACTCATTTTGAGGAATCTCAGTTGTGATGTCTTGGATATCGTTGAATCGCATGGTGAATAAGGAACTATCCTCAGAGAAACCTGCAGAGAAGCCTTCTCAGAAACTTCTTTGTTGTGGGTGAATTCAGCCCACAGATGTCCATCATAGTTTTCACTGAGAAGCTTGCTAGCAGAGTTTCCGCAGAATCTGCAATAGGACACACGGTGGCGCTCCGAGACCACAAATAACCTCGTCTTACTAAAGAAAGAAGCTTTCTGAGAAACCGCTTGGTGATGCGTGAATTCAACTCACTAAGTTACAGCTGTATTTCGTGGGGCCGTAGCCTAGCCCTATTTGTGGATTCTGAGAACAGATATTCCGGATCCCTTTGAAAACAATGGGGCCAATGGAAATATCTTCCAATAAAAATGAGAAAGAAGCTTTCTGAGAAACTTCTTTGTGATCTGTGAATTCATCTCACAGAGTTACAACTTAGGCCTCATGAAGCAGTTTGCTACCTCACTTTTCGTGGAATCTGCAAAGGGATATTTGGGAGTCCATAGGGGCCCATTGTGAAAAAGGAAATATCGTCAGATAATAACTAGAGAAAGCTTTCTGAGAGACTGCTTTCTGATGTGTGACTTCAGCACACAGAGTTCCACCCTTCCCTTCTTGGAATAGTTTGCTAACACTGTTGTCGTGGATACTGCAAAGTGATATTTGGGAGCTCATTGAGGGCTATGGTGAACAAGGAAATATCTTCAGATAAACACTGGAAAGAAGCCTTCTGGGAAAATGCACTTGGATGTGTGAATCAACTCACAGAGCTACACGTTTCTCGTCAGTGATCAGTTTGCTAACTAAGTTTTCTGGAAATCTGCAATGGGATACCTCTTAGCGCAATGAAGCTTACGGTGACGAAGGAAATATCCACAGATTGAAACTAGAAAGAAGCTTTCTTAGAAACTTCTTGGTGATGTGTGAATTCATCTCACAGAGTTACACTTATGTTTCGTGGAGCAGTCCATTAACACTGTCTTTGAGGAACCTGAGAAGTGCTTCTTTGGATCGCATTGAGGCCTACGCTGATAAAGGAAATTTCATCCGTTCAAAACGTGAAAGAAGCTTTCTGTGAAACTTCTTTCTGATCTGTGATTTCATCTCACAGACTTATAACCTAGACTTCAGGAAGCAGTTTTCTAGCACTCTTTAGGTGGAATCTGGAAAGTGACATTTGGGAGCCCATAGGGGCCCATGGTGAGAAAGGAAATATCCTCACAGAATAACTAGAGAGAAGCTTTCTGAGAAACTTCTTTCTGATCTGTGATTTCATCTCACAGACTTATAACTGAGACTTCAGAAAGCAGTTTGCTAACCCTCTTTTCGTGGAATATGGAAAGTGATATTTGGGAGCCTATTGGGGCCCATTGTGAAAAAGGAAATCTCCTCAGATAATTACTAGAGAGAAGCTTTCTGAGAGATTGCTTTCTGATGTGTGACTTCATCTCACAGAGTTACGCTAGTGTTTTTTGATGCCGTTTCTTAGGACTGTTTCCGTGGATTCCGAGAAGTGATATTTCAGATGGCTTTGAAGAATAGAAGGAGAAAAGAAAAATCCTCCAAGAAAAAGCGGAATCAAGCTTTCTGAGAAACTGCTTTGGGATATGTGAATTCATTTCACAGTGTTACATCACCCTTTCTCGGGGGAGTTTCCTAGCACTCATTTTGAGGAATCTCAGTTGTGATGTCTTGGATATCGTTGAATCGCATGGTGAATAAGGAACTATCCTCAGAGAAACCTGCAGAGAAGCCTTCTCAGAAACTTCTTTGTTGTGGGTGAATTCAGCCCACAGATGTCCATCATAGTTTTCACTGAGAAGCTTGCTAGCAGAGTTTCCGCAGAATCTGCAATAGGACACACGGTGGCGCTCCGAGACCACAAATAACCTCGTCTTACTAAAGAAAGAAAGCTTTCTGAGAAACCGCTTGGTGATGCGTGAATTCAACTCACTAAGTTACAGCTGTATTTCGTGGGGGCCGTAGCCTAGCCCTATTTGTGTGGATTCTGAGAACAGATATTCCGGATCCCTTTGAAACAATGGGGCCAATGGAAATATCTTCCAATAAAAATGAGAAAGAAGCTTTCTGAGAAACTTCTTTGTGATCTGTGAATTCATCTCACAGAGTTACAACTTAGGCCTCATGAAGCAGTTTGCTACCTCACTTTTCGTGGAATCTGCAAAGGGATATTTGGGAGTCCATAGGGGCCCATTGTGAAAAAGGAAATATCGTCAGATAATAACTAAGAGAAAAGCTTCTGAGAGACTGCTTTCTGATGTGTGACTTCAGCACACAGAGTTCCAACCCTTCCCTTCTTGGAATAGTTGCTAACCACTGTTGTCGTGGATACTGCAAAGTGATATTTGGGAGCTCATGAGGGCTATGGTGAACAAGGAAATATCTTCAGATAAACACTGGAAAGAAGCCTTCTGGGAAAATGCCTTGGATGTGTGAATCAAACTCACAGAGCTACACGTTCTCGTCAGTGATCAGTTTGCTAACTAAGTTTTCTGGAAATCTGCAATGGGATACCTCTTACGCAATGAAGCTTACGGTGACGAAGGAAATATCCACAGATTGAAACTAGAAAGAAGCTTTCTTAGAAACTTCTTGGTGATGTGTGATTCATCTCACAGAGTTACACTTATGTTTCGTGGAGCAGTCCATTAACACGTCTTTGAGGAACCTGAGAAGTGCTTCTGTGGATCGCATTGAGGCCTACGCTGATAAAGGAAATTTCATCCGTTCAAAACGTGAAAGAAGCTTTCTGTGAAACTTCTTTCTGATCTGTGATTTTCATCTCACAGACTTATAACCTAGACTTCAGGAAGCAGTTTTCTAGCACTCTTTAGGTGGAATCTGGAAAGTGACATTTGGGAGCCCATAGGGGGCCCATGGTGAGAAAGGAAATATCCTCACAGAATAACTAGAGAGAAGCTTTCTGAGAAACTTCTTTCTGATCTGTGATTTCATCTCACAGACTTATAACTGAGACTTCAGAACGCAGTTTGCTAACCCTCTTTTCGTGGAATATGGAAAGTGATATTTGGGAGCCTATTGGGGGCCCATTGTGAAAAAGGAAATCTCCTCAGATAATTATCTAGAGAGAAGCTTTCTGAGAGATTGCTTTCCTGATGTGTGACTTTCATCTCACAGAGTACGCTAGTGTTTTTTGATGCCGTTCTTAGGACTGTTTCCGTGGATTCCGAGAAGTGATATTTCAGATGGCTTTGAAGAATAGAAGGAGAAAAGAAAAATCCTCCAAGAAAAAGCGGAATCAAGCTTTCTGAGAAACTGCTTGTGATATGTGAATTCATTTCACAGTGTTACATCACCCTTTCTCGGGGGAGTTTCCTAGCACTCATTTTGAGGAATCTCAGTTGTGATGTCTTGGATATCGTTGAATCGCATGGTGAATAAGGAACTATCCTCAGAGAAACCTGCAGAGAAGCCTTCTCAGAGAACTTCTTTGTTGTGGGTGAATTCAGCCCACAGATGTCCATCATAGTTTTCACTGAGAAGCTTGCTAGCAGAGTTTCCGCAGAATCTGCAATAGGACACACGGTGGCGCTCCGAGACCACAAATAACCTCGTCTTACTAAAGAAAGAAGCTTTCTGAGAAACCGCTTGGTGATGCGTGAATTCAACTCACTAAGTTACAGCTGTATTTCGTGGGCCGTAGCCTAGCCCTATTTGTGTGGATTCTGAGAACAGATATTCCGGATCCCTTTGAAAACAATGGGGCCAATGGAAATATCTTCCAATAAAAATGAGAAAGAAGCTTTCTGAGAAACTTCTTTGTGATCTGTGAATTCATCTCACAGAGTTACAACTTAGGCCTCATGAAGCAGTTTGCTACCTCACTTTTCGTGGAATCTGCAAAGGGATATTTGGGAGTCCATAGGGGCCCATTGTGAAAAAGGAAATATCGTCAGATAATAACTAGAGAAAAGCTTTCTGAGAGACTGCTTTCTGATGTGTGACTTCAGCACACAGAGTTCCACCCTTCCCTTCTTGGAATAGTTTGCTAACACTGTTGTCGTGGATACTGCAAAGTGATATTTGGGAGCTCATTGAGGGCTATGGTGAACAAGGAAATATCTTCAGATAAACACTGGAAAGAAGCCTTCTGGGAAAATGCACTTGGATGTGTGAATCAACTCACAGAGCTACACGTTTCTCGTCAGTGATCAGTTTGCTAACTAAGTTTTCTGGAAATCTGCAATGGGATACCTCTTAGCGCAATGAAGCTTACGGTGACGAAGGAAATATCCACAGATTGAAACTAGAAAGAAGCTTTCTTAGAAACTTCTTGGTGATGTGTGAATTCATCTCACAGAGTTACACTTATGTTTCGTGGAGCAGGTCCATTAACACTGTCTTTGAGGAACCTGAGAAGTGCTTCTTTGGATCGCATTGAGGCCTACGCTGATAAAGGAAATTTTCATCCGTTCAAAACGTGAAAGAAGCTTTCTGTGAAACTTCTTTCTGATCTGTGATTCATCTCACAGACTTATAACCTAGACTTCAGGAAGCAGTTTTCTAGCACTCTTTAGGTGGAATCTGGAAAGTGACATTTGGGAGCCCATAGGGGCCCATGGTGAGAAAGGAAATATCCTCACAGAATAACTAGAGAGAAGCTTTCTGAGAAACTTCTTTCTGATCTGTGATTTCATCTCACAGACTTATAACTGAGACTTCAGAAAGCAGTTTGCTAACCCTCTTTCGTGGAATCTGGAAAGTGATATTTGGGAGCCTATTGGGGCCCATTGTGAAAAAGGAAATCTCCTCAGATAATTACTAGAGAGAAGCTTTCTGAGAGATTGCTTTCTGATGTGTGACTTCATCTCACAGAGTTACGCTAGTGTTTTTTGATGCCGTTTCTTAGGACTGTTTCCGTGGATTCCGAGAAGTGATATTTCAGATGGCTTTGAAGAATAGAAGGAGAAAAGAAAAATCCTCCAAGAAAAAGCGGAATCAAGCTTTCTGAGAAACTGCTTTGTGATATGTGAATTCATTTCACAGTGTTACATCACCCTTTCTCGGGGGAGTTTCCTAGCACTCATTTTGAGGAATCTCAGTTGTGATGTCTTGGATATCGTTGAATCGCATGGTGAATAAGGAACTATCCTCAGAGAAACCTGCAGAGAAGCCTTCTCAGAAACTTCTTTGTTGTGGGTGAATTCAGCCCACAGATGTCCATCATAGTTTTCACTGAGAAGCTTGCTAGCAGAGTTTCCGCAGAATCTGCAATAGGACACACGGTGGCGCTCCGAGACCACAAATAACCTCGTCTTACTAAAGAAAGAAGCTTTCTGAGAAACCGCTTGGTGATGCGTGAATTCAACTCACTAAGTTACAGCTGTATTTCGTGGGGCCGTAGCCTAGCCCTATTTGTGTGGATTCTGAGAACAGATATTCCGGATCCCTTTGAAAACAATGGGGCCAATGGAAATATTCTTCCAATAAAAATGAGGAAAGAAGCTTTCTGAGAAACTTCTTTGTGATCTGTGAATTCATCTCACAGAGTTACAACTTAGGCCTCATGAAGCAGTTTGCTACCTCACTTTTCGTGGAATCTGCAAAGGGATATTTGGGAGTCCATAGGGGCCCATTGTGAAAAAGGAAATATCGTCAGATAATAACTAGAGAAAGCTTTCTGAGAGACTGCTTTCTGATGTGTGACTTCAGCACACAAGAGTTCCACCCTTCCCTTCTTGGAATAGTTTGCTAACACTGTTGTCGTGGATACTGCAAAGTGATATTTGGGAGCTCATTGAGGGCTATGGTGAACAAGGAAATATCTTCAGATAAACACTGGAAAGAAGCCTTCTGGGAAAAATGCACTTGGATGTGTGAATCAACTCACAGAGCTACACGTTTCTCGTCAGTGATCAGTTGCTAAACTAAGTTTTCTGGAAATCTGCAATGGGATAACCTCTTAGCGCAATGAAGCTTACGGTGACGAAGGAAATATCCACAGATTGAAACTAGAAAGAAGCTTTCTTAGAAACTTCTTGGTGATGTGTGAATTCATCTCACAGAGTTTACACTTATGTTTCGTGGAGCAGTCCATTAACACTGTCTTTGAAGGAACCTGAGAAGTGCTTCTTTGGATCGCATTGAGGCCTACGCTGATAAAGGAAATTTCATCCGTTCAAAACGTGAAAGAAGCTTTCTGTGAAACTTCTTTCTGATCTGTGATTTCATCTCACAGACTTATAACCTAGACTTCAGGAAGCAGTTTTCTAGCACTCTTTAGGTGGAATCTGGAAAGTGACATTTGGGAGCCCATAGGGGCCCATGGTGAGAAAGGAAATATCCTCACAGAATAACTAGAGAGAAGCTTTCTGAGAAAACTTCTTTCTGATCTGTGATTTTTCATCTCACAGACTTATAACTGAGACTTCAGAAAGCAGTTTGCTAACCCTCTTTTCGTGGAATCTGAAAGTGATATTTGGGAGCCTATTGGGGCCCATTGTGAAAAAGGAAATCTCCTCAGATAATTACTAGAGAGAAGCTTTCTGAGAGATTGCTTTCTGATGTGTGACTTCATCTCACAGAGTTACGCTAGTGTTTTTTGATGCCGTTTCTTAGGACTGTTTCCGTGGATTCCGAGAAGTGATATTTCAGATGGCTTTGAAGAATAGAAGGAGAAAAGAAAAATCCTCCAAGAAAAAGCGGAATCAAGCTTTCTGAGAAACTGCTTTGTGATATGTGAATTCATTTCACAGTGTTACATCACCCCTTTCTCGGGGGAGTTTCCTAGCACCTCATTTTGAGGAATCTCAGTTGTGATTGTCTTGGATATCGTTGAATCGCATGGTGAATAAGGAACTATCCTCAGAGAAACCTGCAGAGAAAGCCTTCTCAGAACTTCTTTGTTGTGGGTGAATTCAGCCCACAGATGTCCATCATAGTTTCACTGAGAAGCTTGCTAGCAGAGTTTCCGCAGAATCTGCAATAGGACACACACGGTGGCGCTCCGAGACCACAAATAACCTCGTCTTACTAAAGAAAGAAGCTTTCTGAGAAACCGCTTGGTGATGTGTGAATTCAACTCACTAAGTTACAGCTGTATTTCGTGGGGCCGTGGCCTAGCCCTATTTGTGTGGATTCTGAGAACAGATATTCCGGATCCCTTTGAAAACAATGGGGCCAATGGAAATATCTTCCAATAAAAATGAGAAAGAAGCTTTCTGAGAAACTTCTTTGTGATCTGTGAATTCATCTCACAGAGTTACAACTTAGGCCTCATGAAGCAGTTTGCTACCTCACTTTTCGTGGAATCTGCAAAGGGATATTTGGGAGTCCATTGGGGCCCATTGTGAAAAAGGAAATATCCTCAGACAATAACTAGAGAAAAGCTTTCTGAGAGACTGCTTTCTGAGTGTGTGACTTCAGCACACAGAGTTCCACCCTTCCCTTCTTGGAACAGTTTGCTAACACTGTTGTCGTCGATACTGCAAAGTGATATTTGGGAGCTCATTGAGGGCTATGGTGAACAAGGAAAACACCTTCATATAAACACTGGAAAGAAGCCTTCTGGGAAAATGCACTTGGATGTGTGAATGCAACTCACAGAGTTACACGTTTCTCGTCAGTGATCACTTTGCTAACTAAGTTTTCTGGAAATCTGCAATGGGATACCTCTTAGCGCAATGAAGCTTACGGTGACAAAGGAAATATACTCAGATGAAAACTAGAAAGAAGCTTTCATAGAAACTTCTTGGTGATGTGTGAATTCATCTCACAGTGTTACATTTATGTTTCGTGGAGCAGTCCATTAACACTGTCTTTGAGGAACCTGAGAAGGGCTTCCTTGGATCGCATTGAGGCCTACGCTGATAAAGGAAATTTCATCCGTTTCAAACGTGAAAGAAGCTTTCTGAGAAACTTCTTTCTGATCTGTGAGTTCATCTCACAGACGTATAACGTAGACTTCAGGAAGCAGTTTGCTAACCCTCTTTTCGTGAATCTGGAAAGTGATATTTGGAAGCACTAGGGGCCCATGGTGAAAAGGAAATATCCTCACGTAATAATAGAGAGAAGCTTTCTGAGAAGAACTTCTTTCTGATCTGTGATTTCATCTAACAGACTTATAACCTAGACTTCAGGAAGCAGTTGCTAGCACTCTTAGGTGGAATCTGGGAAAGTGAAAATTGGGAGCCCTAGGGGCCCATAGTGAAAAAGGAAATATCCTCACAGAATAACTAGAGAGAAGCTTTCTGAGGGATTGCTTTCTGATGTGTGACTTCATCACACAGAGTTCCACCCTTCCCTTCTTGGAACAGTTTGCTAACACTGTGTCGTGAATTCTGCAAAGTGATATTTGGGAGCTGATTGAGGGCTCTGGGTGAAAAAGGAAATATCCTCACATAATAACTAGAGAGAAGCTTTCGAGAAACTGCATTGCCGTGTGTGAATGCAACTCACAGAGTTACACGTTTCTCTTCAGTGATCAGTGCGTTAACACAATTTACTGGAAATCTGCAATTAGATACTTCATAGCGCAATGAAGCTTACGGTGACGAAGGAAATATCCACAGATTGAAACTAGAAAGAAGCTTTCTTAGAAACTTCTTGGTGATGTGTGAATTCATCTCACAGAGTTACACTTATGTTTCGTGGAGCAGTCCATTAACACTGTCTTTGAGGAACCTGAGAAGTGCTTCTTTGGATCGCATTGAGGCCTACGCTGATAAAGGAAATTTCATCCGTTCAAAACGTGAAAGAAGCTTTCTGTGAAACTTCTTTCTGATCTGTGATTTCATCTCACAGACTTATAACCTAGACTTCAGGAAGCAGTTTTCTAGCACTCTTTAGGTGGAATCTGGAAAGTGACATTTGGGAGCCCATAGGGGCCCATGGTGAGAAAGGAAATATCCTCACAGAATAACTAGAGAGAAGCTTTCTGAGAAACTTCTTTCTGATCTGTGATTTCATCTCACAGACTTATAACGGAGACTTCAGAAAGCAGTTTGCTAACCCTCTTTTCGTGGAATCTGGAAAGTGATATTTGGGAGCCTATTGGGGCCCATTGTGAAAAAGGAAATCTCCTCAGATAATTACTAGAGAGAAGCTTTCTGAGAGATTGCTTTCTGATGTGTGACTTCATCTCACAGAGTTACGCTAGTGTTTTTTGATGCCGTTTCTTAGGACTGTTTCCGTGGATTCCGAGAAGTGATATTTCAGATGGCTTTGAAGAATAGAAGGAGAAAAGAAAAATCCTCCAAGAAAAAGCGGAATCAAGCTTTCTGAGAAACTGCTTTGTGATATGTGAATTCATTTCACAGTGTTACATCACCCTTTCTCGGGGGAGTTTCCTAGCACTCATTTTGAGGCATCTCAGATGTGATTTCTTGGATATCGTTGAATCGCATGGTGAATAAGGAACTATCCTCAGAGAAACCTGCAGAGAAGCCTTCTCAGAAACTTCTTTGTTGTGGGTGAATTCAGCCCACAGATGTCCATCATAGTTTTCACTGAGAAGCTTGCTAGCAGAGTTTCCGCAGAATCTGCAATAGGACACACGGTGGCGCTCCGAGACCACAAATAACCTCGTCTTACTAAAGAAAGAAGCTTTCTGAGAAACCGCTTGTGATGTGTGAATTCAACTCACTAAGTTACAGCTGTATTTCGTGGGGCCGTGGCCTAGCCCTATTTGTGTGGATTCTGAGAACAGATATTCCGGATCCCTTTGAAAACAATGGGGCCAATGGAAATATCTTCCAATAAAAATGAGAAAGAAGCTTTCTGAGAAACTTCTTTGTGATCTGTGAATTCATCTCACAGAGTTACAACTTAGGCCTCATGAAGCAGTTTGCTACCTCACTTTTCGTGGAATCTGCAAAGGGATATTTGGGAGTCCATAGGGGCCCATTGTGAAAAAGGAAATATCGTCAGATAATAACTAGAGAAAAGCTTTCTGAGAGACTGCTTTCTGATGTGTGACTTCAGCACACAGAGTTCCACCCTTCCCTTCTTGGAATAGTTTGCTAACACTGTTGTCGTGGATACTGCAAAGTGATATTTGGGAGCTCATTGAGGGCTATGGTGAACAAGGAAATATCTTCAGATAAACACTGGAAAGAAGCCTTCTGGGAAAATGCACTTGGATGTGTGAATCAACTCACAGAGTTACACGTTTCTCGTCAGTGATCAGTTTGCTAACTAAGTTTTCTGGAAATCTGCAATGGGATACCTCTTAGCGCAATGAAGCTTACGGTGACGAAGGAAATATCCACAGATTGAAACTAGAAAGAAGCTTTCTTAGAAACTTCTTGGTGATGTGTGAATTCATCTCACAGAGTTACACTTATGTTTCGTGGAGCAGTCCATTAACACTGTCTTTGAGGAACCTGAGAAGTGCTTCTTTGGATCGCATTGAGGCCTACGCTGATAAAGGAAATTTCATCCGTTCAAAACGTGAAAGAAGCTTTCTGTGAAACTTCTTTCTGATCTGTGATTTCATCTCACAGACTTATAACCTAGACTTCAGGAAGCAGTTTTCTAGCACTCTTTAGGTGGAATCTGGAAAGTGACATTTGGGAGCCCATAGGGGCCCATGGTGAGAAAGGAAATATCCTCACAGAATAACTAGAGAGAAGCTTTCTGAGAAACTTCTTTCTGATCTGTGATTTCATCTCACAGACTTATAACGGAGACTTCAGAAAGCAGTTTGCTAACCCTCTTTTCGTGGAATCTGGAAAGTGATATTTGGGAGCCTATTGGGGCCCATTGTGAAAAAGGAAATCTCCTCAGATAATTACTAGAGAGAAGCTTTCTGAGAGATTGCTTTCTGATGTGTGACTTCATCTCACAGAGTTACGCTAGTGTTTTTTGATGCCGTTTCTTAGGACTGTTTCCGTGGATTCCGAGAAGTGATATTTCAGATGGCTTTGAAGAATAGAAGGAGAAAAGAAAAATCCTCCAAGAAAAAGCGGAATCAAGCTTTCTGAGAAACTGCTTTGTGATATGTGAATTCATTTCACAGTGTTACATCACCCTTTCTCGGGGGAGTTTCCTAGCACTCATTTTGAGGAATCTCAGATGTGATGTCTTGGATATCGTTGAATCGCATGGTGAATAAGGAACTATCCTCAGAGAAACCTGCAGAGAAGCCTTCTCAGAAACTTCTTTGTTGTGGGTGAATTCAGCCCACAGATGTCCATCATAGTTTTCACTGAGAAGCTTGCTAGCAGAGTTTCCGCAGAATCTGCAATAGGACACACGGTGGCGCTCCGAGACCACAAATAACCTCGTCTTACTAAAGAAAGAAGCTTTCTGAGAAACCGCTTGGTGATGTGTGAATTCAACTCACTAAGTTACAGCTGTATTTCGTGGGCCGTGGCCTAGCCCTATTTGTGTGGATTCTGAGAACAGATATTCCGGATCCCTTTGAAAACAATGGGGCCAATGGAAATATCTTCCAATAAAAATGAGAAAGAAGCTTTCTGAGAAACTTCTTTGTGATCTGTGAATTCATCTCACAGAGTTACAACTTAGGCCTCATGAAGCAGTTTGCTACCTCACTTTTCGTGGAATCTGCAAAGGGATATTTGGGAGTCCATAGGGGCCCATTGTGAAAAAGGAAATATCGTCAGATAATAACTAGAGAAAAGCTTTCTGAGAGACTGCTTTCTGATGTGTGACTTCATCACACAGAGTTCCACCCTTCCCTTCTTGGAATAGTTTGCTAACACTGTTGTCGTGGATACTGCAAAGTGATATTTGGGAGCTCATTGAGGGCTATGGTGAACAAGGAAATATTCAGATAAGCACTGGAAAGAAGCCTTCTGGGAAAATGCACTTGGATGTGTGAATCAACTCACAGAGTTACACGTTTCTCGTCAGTGATCAGTTTGCTAACTAAGTTTTCTGGAAATCTGCAATGGGATACCTCTTAGCGCAATGAAGCTTACGGTGACGAAGGAAATATCCACAGATTGAAACTAGAAAGAAGCTTTCTTAGAAACTTCTTGGTGATGTGTGAATTCATCTCACAGAGTTACACTTATGTTTCGTGGAGCAGTCCATTATCACTGTCTTTGAGGAACCTGAGAAGTGCTTCTTTGGATCGCATTGAGGCCTACGCTGATAAAGGAAATTTCATCCGTTCAAAACGTGAAAGAAGCTTTCTGTGAAACTTCTTTCTGATCTGTGATTTCATCTCACAGACTTATAACCTAGACTTCAGGAAGCAGTTTTCTAGCACTCTTTAGGTGGAATCTGGAAAGTGACATTTGGGAGCCCATAGGGGCCCATGGTGAGAAAGGAAATATCCTCACAGAATAACTAGAGAGAAGCTTTCTGAGAAACTTCTTTCTGATCTGTGATTTCATCTCACAGACTTATAACGGAGACTTCAGAAAGCAGTTTGCTAACCCTCTTTTCGTGGAATCTGGAAAGTGATATTTGGGAGCCTATTGGGGCCCATTGTGAAAAAGGAAATCTCCTCAGATAATTACTAGAGAGAAGCTTTCTGAGAGATTGCTTTCTGATGTGTGACTTCATCTCACAGAGTTACGCTAGTGTTTTTGGATGCCGTTTCTTAGGACTGTTTCCGTGGATTCCGAGAAGTGATATTTCAGATGGCTTTGAAGAATAGAAGGAGAAAAGAAAAATCCTCCAAGAAAAAGCGGAATCAAGCTTTCTGAGAAACTGCTTTGTGATATGTGAATTCATTTCACAGTGTTACATCACCCTTTCTCGGGGGAGTTTCCTAGCACTCATTTTGAGGAATCTCAGTTGTGATGTCTTGGATATCGTTGAATCGCATGGTGAATAAGGAACTATCCTCAGAGAAACCTGCAGAGAAGCCTTCTCAGAAACTTCTTTGTTGTGGGTGAATTCAGCCCACAGATGTCCATCATAGTTTTCACTGAGAAGCTTGCTAGCAGAGTTTCCGCAGAATCTGCAATAGGACACACGGTGGCGCTCCGAGACCACAAATAACCTCGTCTTACTAAAGAAAGAAGCTTTCTGAGAAACCGCTTGGTGATGTGTGAATTCAACTCACTAAGTTACAGCTGTATTTCGTGGGGCCGTGGCCTAGCCCTATTTGTGTGGATTCTGAGAACAGATATTCCGGATCCCTTTGAAAACAATGGGGCCAATGGAAATATCTTCCAATAAAAATGAGAAAGAAGCTTTCTGAGAAACTTCTTTGTGATCTGTGAATTCATCTCACAGAGTTACAACTTAGGCCTCATGAAGCAGTTTGCTACCTCACTTTTCGTGGAATCTGCAAAGGGATATTTGGGAGTCCATAGGGGCCCATTGTGAAAAAGGAAATATCGTCAGATAATAACTAGAGAGAAGCTTTCTGAGGGATTGCTTTCTGATGTGTGACTTCATCACACAGAGTTCCACCCTTCCCTTCTTGGAACAGTTTGCTAACACTGTTGTCGTAAATTCTGCAAAGTGATATTTGGGAGCTGATTGAGGGCTCTGGTGAAAAAGGAATATCCTCACATAATAACTAGAGAGAAGCTTTCGGAGAAACTGCATTGCCGTGTGTGAATGCAACTCACAGAGTTACACGTTTTCTCTTCAGTGATCAGTGCGTTAACACAATTTACTGGAAATCTGCAATTAGATACTTCATAGCGCAATGAAGCTTACGGTGACGAAGGAAATATCCACAGATTGAAACTAGAAAGAAGCTTTCTTAGAAACTTCTTGGTGATGTCTGAATTCATCTCACAGAGTTACACTTATGTTTCGTAGAGCAGTCCATTAACACTGTCTTTGAGGAACCTGAGAAGTGCTTCTTTGGATCGCATTGAGGCCTACGCTGATAAAGGAAATTTCATCCGTTCAAAACGTGAAAGAAGCTTTCTGAGAAACTTCTTTCTGATCTGTGATTTCATCTCACAGACTTATAACCTAGACTTCAGGAAGCAGTTTGCTAGCACTCTTTAGGTGGAATCTGGAAAGTGACATTTGGAAGCCCATAGGGGCCCATGGTGAGAAAGGAAATATCCTCACAGAATAACTAGAGAGAAGCTTTCTGAGAAACTTCTTTCTGATCTGTGATTTCATCTCACAGACTTATAACTGAGACTTCAGAAAGCAGTTTGCTAACCCTCTTTTCGTGGAATCTGGAAAGTGATATTTGGGAGCCTATTGGGGCCCATTGTGAAAAAGGAAATCTCCTCAGATAATTACTAGAGAGAAGCTTTCTGAGAGATTGCTTTCTGATGTGTGACTTCATCTCACAGAGTTACGCTAGTGTTTTTTGATGCCGTTTCTTAGGACTGTTTCCGTGGATTCCGAGAAGTGATATTTCAGATGGCTTTGAAAAATAGAAGGAGAAAAGAAAAATCCTCCAAGAAAAAGCGGAATCAAGCTTTCTGAGAAACTGCTTTGTGATATGTGAATTCATTTCACAGTGTTACATCACCCTTTCTCGGGGGAGTTTCCCAGCACTCATTTTGAGGAATCTCAGTTGTGATGTCTTGGATATCGTTGAATCGCATGGTGAATAAGGAACTATCCTCAGAGAAACCTGCAGAGAAGCCTTCTCAGAAACTTCTTTGTTGTGGGTGAATTCAGCCCACAGATGTCCATCATAGTTTTCACTGAGAAGCTTACTAGCAGAGTTTCCGCAGAATCTGCAATAGGACACACGGTGGCGCTCCGAGACCACAAATAACCTCGTCTTACTAAAGAAAGAAGCTTTCTGAGAAACCGCTTTGTGATGTGTGAATTCAACTCACTAAGTTACAGCTGTATTTCGTGGGGCCGTGGCCTAGCCCTATTTGTGTGGATTCTGAGAACAGATATTCCGGATCCCTTTGAAAACAATGGGGCCAATGGAAATATCTTCCAATAAAAATGAGAAAGAAGCTTTCTGAGAAACTTCTTTGTGATCTGTGAATTCATCTCCCAGAGTTACAACTTAGGCCTCATGAAGCAGTTTGCTACCTCACTTTTCGTGGAATCTGCAAAGGGATATTTGGGAGTCCATTGGGGCCCATTGTGAAAAAGGAAATATCGTCAGATAATAACTAGAGAAAAGCTTTCTGAGAGACTGCTTTCTGATGTGTGACTTCAGCACACAGAGTTCCACCCTTCCCTTCTTGGAACAGTTTGCTAACACTGTTGTCGTCGATACTGCAAAGTGATATTTGCGAGCTCATTGAGGGCTATGGTGAACAAGGAAATATCTTCAGATAAACACTGGAAAGAAGCCTTCTGGGAAAATGCACTTGGATGTGTGAATGCAACTCACAGAGTTACACGTTTATCGTCAGTGATCAGTTTGCTAACTAAGTTTTCTGGAAATCTGCAATGGGATACCTCTTAGCGCAATGAAGCTTACGGTGACGAAGGAAATATCCACAGATTGAAACTAGAAAGAAGCTTTCTTAGAAACTTCTTGGTGATGTGTGAATTCATCTCACAGAGTTACACTTATGTTTCGTGGAGCAGTCCATTAACACTGTCTTTGAGGAACCTGAGAAGGGCTTCCTTGGATCGCATTGAGGCCTACGCTGATAAAGGAAATTTCATCCGTTTCAAACGTGAAAGAAGCTTTCTGAGAAACTTCTTTCTGATCTGTGAGTTCATCTCACAGACGTATAACGTAGACTTCAGGAAGCAGTTTGCTAACCCTCTTTTCGTGGAATCTGGAAAGTGATATTTGGAAGCCCTTAGGGGCCCAT
This sequence comes from Rhinopithecus roxellana, assembly GCF_007565055.1. NCBI lineage: Eukaryota > Metazoa > Chordata > Mammalia > Primates > Cercopithecidae > Rhinopithecus > Rhinopithecus roxellana. The sequence continues at coordinate 13,464,735 of NC_044567.1, read as the reverse complement.
GGTGAAAAAGGAAATATCCTCACGTAATAACTAGAGAGAAGCTTTCAGAGAAACTTCTTTCTGATCTGTGATTTCATCTCACAGACTTATAAACTAGACTTCAGGGCCGGGCGCGGTGGCTCAAGCCTGTAATCCCAGCACTTTGGGAGGCCGAGACGGGCGGATCACGAGGTCAGGAGATCGAGACCATCCTGGCTAATACGGTGAAACCCCGTCTCTACTAAAAAAATACAAAAAACCAGCCGGGCGCGGTGGCGGGCGCCTGTAGTCCCAGCTACTCGGGAGGCTGAGGCAGGAGAATGGCGGGAACCCGGGAGGCGGAGCTTGCAGTGAGCTGAGATCCGGCCACTGCACTCCAGACTCCAGCCTGGGCGACAGAGCGAGACTCCGTCTCAAAAAAAAAAAAAAAAAAAAAAAAAAAAAAAAAAAAAAAAAAAAAAAAAAAAAAAATAAACTAGACTTCAGGAAGCAGTTTGCTAGCACTCTTTAGGTGGAATCTGGAAAGTGACATTTGGTAGCCCATAGGGGCCCATAGTGAAAAAGGAAATATCCTCACAGAATAACTAGAGAGAAGCTTTCGGAGGGATTGCTTTCTGATGTGTGACTTCATCACACAGAGTTCCACCCTTCCCTTCTTGGAACAGTTTGCTAACACTGTTGTCGTGAATTCTGCAAAGTGATATTTGGGAGCTGATTGAGGGCTCTGGTGAAAAAGGAAATATCCTCACATAATAACTAGAGAGAAGCTTTCGGAGAAACTGCATTGCCATGTGTGAATGCAACTTACAGAGTAACACGTTTCTCTTCAGCGATCAGTGCGTTAACACAATTTACTGGAAATCTGCAATTAGATACTTCATAGCGCAATGAAGCTTACGGTGACGAAGGAAATATCCACAGATTGTAACTAAAAGAAGCTTTCTGAGAAACTTCTTTATGATGTATGAATTCATCTCACAGAGTTACACTTATATTTCGTGGAGCAGTCTATTTACACTGTCTTCGAGGAACCTGAGAAGTGCTTCTTTGGATCGCATTTAGGACTACGCTGATAAAGGACATTTCATCCGTTCAAAACGTGAAAGAAGCTTTCTGAGAAACTTCTTTCTGATCTGTGATTTCATCTCACAGACTTATAACCTAGACTTCAGGAAGCAGTTTGCTAGCACTCTTTAGGTGGAATCTGGAAAGTGACATTTGGGAGCGATAGGGGCCCATGGTGAAAAAGGAAATATCCTCACAGAATAACTAGAGAGAAGCTTTCTGAGAAACTTCTTTCTGATCTGTGATTTCATCTCACAGACTTATAACTGAGACTTCAGAAAGCAGTTTGCTAACACTCTTTTCGTGGAATCTGGAAAGTGATATTTGGAAGCCCATAGGGGCGAAAGGTGAAAAAGGAAATATCCTCACGTAATAACTAGAGAGAATCTTTCTGAGAAACTTCTTTCTGATCTGTGATTTCATCTCACAGACTTATAACCTAGACTTCAGGAAGCAGTTTGCTAGCACTCTTTAGTTGGAATCTGGAAAGCGACATTTCGGCGCCCATAGGGGCATATGGTGAAAAAGGAAATATCCTCACAGAATAACTAGGGAGAAGTTTTCTGAGGGATTGCTTTCTGATGTGTGACTTCATCACACAGAGTTCCACCCTTCCCTTCTTGGAACAGTTTGCTAACACTGTTGTCGTGAATCCTATAAAGTGATATTTGGAAGCTCATTGAGGGCTATGGTGAAAAAGGAAATATCCTCACATAATAAGTAGAGGGAAGCTTTCTGAGAAACTGCATTGTCATGTGTGAATGCAACTCACAGATTTCACGTTTCTCTTCATTGATCAGTGTGTTAACACAGTTTACTGGAAATCTGCAATTAGATACTTCATAGCGCAATGAAGCTTACGGTGACCAAGGAAATATCCACAGATTGAAACTTGAAAGAAGCTTTCTTAGAAACTTCTTGGTGATGTATGAATTCATCTCACAGAGTTACACTTATATTTCGTGGAGCAGTCCATTAACACTGTCTTTGAGGAACTTGAGATGGGCTTCCTTGGATCGCATTGAGGCCTACGCTGATAAAGGAAATTTCATCCGTTCAAAACGTGAAAGAAGCTTTCTGAGAAACTTCTTTCTGATCTGTGATTTCATCTCACAGACTTATAACCTAGACTTCAGGAAGCAGTTTGCTAGCACTCTTTAGGTGGAATCTGGAAAGTGACATTTGGCAGTCCATAGGGGCCCATGGTGAAAAAGGAAATATCCTCACAGAATAACTAGAGAGAAGCTTTCTGAGAGATTGCTTTCTGATGTGTGACTTCATCACACAGAGTTCCACCCTTCCCTTCTTGGAACAGTTTGCTAACACTGTTGTCGTGAATCCTGCAAAATGCTATTTGGGAGCTCATTGAGGGCTATGGTGAAAAAGGAAATATCCTCACATAATAAGTAGAGAGAAGCTTTCTGAGAAACTGCATGGCCATGTGTGAATGCAACTCACAGAGTTACACGTTTCTCTTCAGTGATCAGTGTGTTAACACAGTTTACTGGAAATCTACAATTAGATATTTCATAGCGCAATGAAGCTTACGGTGACAAAGGAAATGTGCACTGATGAAAACTAGAGAGAAGCTTTCTTAGATACTTCTTGGTGATGTATGAATTCATCTCACAGAGTTACACTTATATTTCGTGGAGCAGTCCATTAACACTGTCTTTGAGGAACCTGAGATGGGCTTCCTTGGATCGCATAGAGGCCTACGCTGATAAAGGAAATTTCATCCGTTCAAAACATGAAAGAAGCTTTCTGAGAAACTTCTTTCTGATCTGTGATTTCATCTCACAGACTTATAACCTAGACTTCAGGAAGCAGTTTGCTAGCACTCTTTAGGTGGAATCTGGAAAGCGACATTTGGGAGCCCATAGGGTCCCATGGTGAAAAAGGAAATATCCTCACAGAATAACTAGAGAGAAGTTTTCTGAGGGATTACTTTCTGATGTGTGACTTCATCACACAGAGTTCCACCCTTCCCTTCTTGGAACAGTTTGCTAACACTGTTGTCGAGAATCCTGCAAATTGATATTTGGGAGCTCATTGAGGGCTATGGTGAAAAAGGAAATAGCCTCACACAATAACAAGAGAGAAGCTTTCTGAGAAACTGCATTGCCATGTGTGAATGCAACTCACAGAGTTACACGTTTCTCTTCAGTGATCAGTTTGTTAACACAGTTTACTGGAAATCTGCAATTAGATACTTCATAGCGCAAAGAAGCTTCCGGTGACCAAGGAAATATCCACAGATTGAAACTAGAAAAAAGCTTTCTTAGAAACTTCTTGGTGATGTGTGAATTCATCTCACAGAGTTACACATATGTTTTGTGGAGCAGTCTTTTAACACTGTCTTTGAGGAATCTGAGAACGGCTTCTTTGAATCGCATTGAGGCCTACGCTGATAAAGGAAATTTCATCCGTTCAAAACGTGAAAGAAGCTTTCTGAGAAACTTCTTTCTGATATGTAAGTTCATCTCACAGACTTATAACGTAGACTTCAGGAAGCAGTTTGCTAACCCTCTTTTCGTGGAATCTGGAAAGTGATATTTGGGAGCCTATTGGGGCCCATTGTGAAAAAGGAAATCTCCTCAGATAATTACTAGAGACAAGCTTTCTGAGAGATTGCTTTCTGATATGTGACTTCATCTCACAGAGTTACGCTAGTGTTTTTTGATGCAGTATCTTAGGACTGTTTCCGTGGATTCCGAGAAGTGATATTTTAGATGGCTTTGAAGAATAGAAGGACAAAAGAAAAATCCTCCAAGAAAAAGCGGAATCAAGCTTTCTGAGAAACTGCTTTGTGATATGTGAATTCATTTCACAGTGTTACATCACCCTTTCTCGGGGGAGTTTCCTAGCACTCATTTTGAGAAATCTCAGTTGTGATGTCTTGGATATCGTTGAATCGCACGGTGAATAAGGAACTATCCTCAGAGAAACCTGCAGAGAAGCCTTCTCAGAAACTTCTTTGTTGTGGGTGAATTCAGCCCACAGATGTCCATCATAGTTTTTCACTGAGAAGCTTGCTAGCAGAGTTTCCGCAGAATCTGCAATAGGACACACGGTGGCGCTCCGAGACCACAAATAACCTCGTCTTACTAAAGATAGAAGTTTTCTGAGAAACCGCTTTGTGATGTGTGAATTCAACTCACTAAGTTACCGCTGTATTTCGTGGGGCCGTGGCCTAGCCCTATTTGTGTGGATTCTGAGAACAGATATTCCGGATCCCTTTGAAAACAATGGGGCCAATGGAAATATCTTCCAATAAAAATGAGAAAGAAGCTTTCTGAGAAACTTCTTTGTGATCTGTGAATTCATCTCACAGAGTTACAACTTAGGCTTCATGAAGCAGTTTGCTACATCACTTTTCGTGGAATCTGCAAAGGGATATTTGGGAGTCCATTGGGGCCCATTGTGAAAAAGGAAATATCCTCAGATAATAACTAGAGAAAAGCTTTCTGAGAGACTGCTTTCTGATGTGTGACTTCAGCACACAGAGTTCCACCATTCCCTTCTTGGAACAGTTTGCTAACACTGTTGTCGTGGATACTGCAAAGTGATATTTGGGGGCTCATTGAGGGCTATGGTGAACAAGGAAATATCTTCAGATAAACACTGGAAAGAAGCCTTCTGGGAAAATGCACTTGGATGTGCGAATGCAAGTCACAGAGTTACACGTTTCTCTTCAGTGATCAGTTTGCTAACTAAGTTTTCTGGAAATCTGCAATGGGATACCTCTTAGCGCAATGAAGCTTATGGAGACAAAGGAAATATACTCAGATGAAAAGTAGAAAGAAGCTTTCTTAGAAACTTCTTGGTGATGTGTGAATTCATCTCACAGTGTTACATTTATGTTTCATGGAGCAGTCCATTAACACTGTCTTTGAGGAACCTGAGAAGGGCTTCCTTGGATCGCATTGAGGCCTACGCTGATAAAGGAAATTTCATCCGTTCAAAACGTGAAAGAAGCTTTCTGAGAAACTTCTTTCTGATCTGTGATTTCATCTCACAGACTTATAACCTAGACTTCAGGAAGCAGTTTGCAAGCACTCTTTAGGTGGAATCTGGAAAGTGACATTTGGGAGCCCATAGGGGCCCATGGTGAAAAAGGAAATATCCTCACAGAATAACTAGAGAGAAGCTTTCTGAGAGATTGCTTTCTGATGTGTGACTTCATCACACAGAGTTCCACCCTTCCCTTCTTGGAACAGTTTGCTAGCACTGTTGTCGTGAATCCTATAAAGTGATATTTGGAAGCTCATTTAGGGCTATGGTGAAAAAGGAAATATCCTCACATAATAACTAAAGAGAAGCTTTCTGAGAAACTGCATTGTGATGTTTGAATGCAACTCACAAAGTTCACGTTTCTCTTCAGTGATCCGTGAGTTAACACAGTTTACTGGAAATCTGCAATTAGATACTTCAAAGCGCAACGAAGCTTACGGTGACGAAGGAAATATCCACAGATTGAAACTAGAAAGAAGCTTTCTTAGAAACTTCTTGGTGATGTGTGAATTCATTTCACAGAGTTACACTTATGTTTCGTGGAGCAGTCCATTAACACTGTCTTTGAGGAACCTGAGAAGTGCCTCTTTGGATCGCATTGAGGCCGACGCTGATAAAGGAAATTTCATCCGTTCAAAACGTGAAAGAAACTTTCTGTGAAACTTCTTTCTGATCTGTGATTTCATCTCACAGACTTGTAACCTAGACTTCAGGAAGCAGTTTGCTAGCACTCTTTAGGTGGAATCTGGAAAGTGACATATGGGAGCCCATAGGGTCCCATGTTGAAAAAGAAAATATCCTCACAGAACCACTAGAGAGAAGCTTTCTGAGAGATTGCTTTCTGATGTGTGAGTACATCACACAGAGTTCCACCCTTCCCTTCTTGGCACAGTTTGCTAACACTGTTGTCGTGAATCCTGCAAATTGATATTTGGGAGCTCATTGAGGGCTATGGTGAAAAAGGAAATATCCTCACATAATAACCAGAGAGAAGCTTTGTGAGAAACTGCATTGCCATGTGTGAATGCAACTCACAGAGTTACACGTTTCTCTTCAGTGATCAGTGTGTTAACACAGTTTACTGGAAATCTGCAATTAGATACTTCATAGCGTAATGAAGCTTACGGTGACAAGGAAATATCCACAGATGTAAACTAGAAAGAAGCTTTCTTAGAAACTTCTTGGTGATGTGTGAATTCATCTCACAGAGTTACACTTATATTTCGTTGAGCAGTCTATTAACTCTGTCTTTGAGGAACCTGAGAAGTGCTTCTTTGGATCGCATTGAGGCCTACGCTGATATAGGAAATTTCATCCGTTCAAAACGTGAAAGAAGCTTTCTGAGAAACTTCTTTCTGATCTGTGAGTTCATCTCACAGAGTTACAACCTCTGCCTCAAGAAGCAGTTTGCTAACACTCTTTTCGTGGAATCTGCAAAGTGATATTTGGGAGCCTATTGGGGCCCATGGTGATAAATTAAATATCCTCACATAATAACTAAAGAGAAGCTTTCTGAGAAACTGCATTGCCATGTGTGAATGCAACTCACAGACTTACGCCAGTGTTCTTTGGAGCCGTTTCTTTGGACTGTTTCCGTGGATTCTGAGAAGTGATATTTCAGATAGCTTTGAAGAATAGAAGGAGAAAGGAAATATCCTTCAAGAGAAAGCGGAACCAAGCTTTCTGAGAAACTGCTTTGTGATATGTGAATTCATTTCACAGTGTTCTATCACCCGTTCTCGGGGGAGTTTCCTAGCACTCATTTTGAGGAATCTCAGATGTGATGTCTTGGATATCGTTGAATCGCATGCTAATAAGGAACTATCCTCAGAGAAACCTGCAGAGAAGCCTTCTCAAAAACTTCTTTGTTGTGGGTGAATTCAGCCCACAGATGTCCATCATTGTTTCCACTGAGAAACTCGCTAGCAGAATTTTCGCAGAATCTGCAATAGGACACACGGTGGCGCTCCAAGACCACAAATAACCTCGTCTTACTAAAGAAAGAAGCTTTCTGAAAAACCGCTATGTGATGTGTGAATTCAACTCACTAAGTTGCAGCTGTATTTCGTGGGGCCGTGGCCTAGGCCTATTTGTGTGGAATCTGAGAACAGATATTCCCGATCCCTTTGAAAACAATGGGGCCAATGGAAACATCTTCCAATAAAAATGAGAAAGAAGCTTTCTGAGAAACTTCTTTCTGATCTGTGAGTTCATCTCACAGAGTTACAACCTCTGCCTCAAGAAGCAGTTTGCTAACACTCTTTTCGTGGAATCTGCAAAGTGATATTTGGGAGCCTATTGGGGCCCATGGTGATAAAGGAAATATCCTCACATAATAACTAAAGAGAAGCTTTCTGAGAAACTGCATTGCCAAGTGTGAATGCAACTCACAGAGTTACACGTTTCTCTTCAGTGATCAGTTTGTTAGCACAGTTTTCTGGAAATCTGCAATTAGATACTTCATAGCGCAATGAACATTACAGTGACAAAGGAAATATCCAGAGATGAAAACTAGAAAGAAGCTTTCTTAGAATCTTCTTGGTAAGATGGCCGAATAGGAACAACTCCAGTCTCCAACTCCCAGCGCGAGCGACACAGAAGACCGGTGATTTCTGCATTTTCAACTGAGGTACTGGGGTCATCTCACTAGGGAGTGCCGGACAATCGGTGCTGGTCAGCTGCTGCAGCCTGACCAGCGAGAGCTGAAGCAGGGCGAGGCATCGCCTCACCTGGAAGCGCAAGGGGGAAGGGGATCCGTTTTCCTAGCCAGGGGAACTGAGACACACAACACCTGGAAAATCGGGTAACTCCCACCCCAATACTGCGCTGTAAGCATACAGGCATTCCAGGAGAATATATCCCACACCTGGCCGGGAGGGTCCCACGCCCACGAAGCCTCCCTCACTGCTAACACAGCAGTCTGCCGCGATCTATCGGCAAGGCAGCAGCGAGGCTGGGGGAGGGGCGCCCGCCATTGCTGAGGCTTAAGTAGGTAAACAAAGCCGCTGGGAAGCTCGAACTGGGTGGAGCTCACAGCAGCTCAAGGAAGCCTGCCTGTCTCTGTAGTCTCCACCTCTGGGGACAGCGCACAGCTGAAGACCAACAGGGGAAGTAGCGGGAGCCGGTGCAGACGCGAACGACTCTGTCTGACAGCTTTGGGGAGAGCCGCGGATCTCCCAACGCGGAGGTTGAGATCTGAGAACGGACAGACTGCCTGCTCAGGTGTGTCCCTGACCCCTGAGTAGCCTAGCTGGGAGAAATCCCCCACTAGGGGCAGTCTGACACCCCACACCTCCCAGGGTGGAGTACACCCCTGAGAGGAAACTTCCAAAGGAAGAATCAGACAGGTACACTCGCTGTTCAGCAATATTCTATCTTCGGCAACCTCTGCTGCTGATACCCAGGCAAACAGGGTCTGGAGTGGACCTCAAGCAATCTCCAACAGACCAACAGAGAGTCCTTCTGACTGTCAGAAGGAAAACTATCAAACAGGAAGGACACCTATACCAAAACCCCATCAGTACGTCACCACCATCAAAGACCAGAGACAGATAAAACCACAAAGATGGGGAAGAAGCAGGGCAGAAAAGCTGGAAATTCAAAAAATAAGAGCGCATCTCCCCCTGCAAAGGAGCGCAGCCCATCACCAGCAACGGATCAAAGCTGGTCAGAGAATGACTTGGACGAGAGGAGAGAAGAAGGCTTCAGTCCATCAAACTTATCAGAGCTAAAGGAGGAATTACGTACCCAGCGCAAAGAAACTAAAAATCTTGAAAAAAGAGTGGAAGAATTGACAGCTAGACTCATTAATGCAGAGAAGATCATAAACGAAATGACAGAGATGAAAACCATGACACGAGAAATACGTGACAAATGCACAAGCTTCAGTAACCGACTCGATCAACTGGAAGAAAGAGTATCAGCGATTGAAGATCAAATGAATGAAATGAAGCGAGAAGAGAAACCAAAAGAAAAAAGAAGAAAAAGAAATGAGCAAAGCCTGCAAGAAGTATGGGATTACGTAAAAAGACCAAATCTACGTCTGATTGGGGTGCCTGAAAGTGAGGGGGAAAATGGAACCAAGTTGGAAAACACTCTTCAGGATATCATCCAGGAGAACTTCCCCAACCTAGTAGGGCAGGCCAACATTCAAATTCAGGAAATACAGAGAACGCCACAAAGATACTCCTCCAGAAGAGCAACTCCAAGACACATAATTGCCAGATTCACCAAAGTTGAAATGAAGGAAAAAATCTTAAGGGCAGCCAGAGAGAAAGGTCGGGTCACCCACAAAGGGAAGCCCATCAGACTAACAGCAGATCTCTCGGCAGAAACTCTACAAGCCAGAAGAGAGTGGGGGCCAATATTCAACGTTCTTCAAGAAAAGAATTTTCAACCCAGAATTTCATATCCAGCCAAACTAAGTTTCATAAGTGAAGGAGAAATAAAATCCTTTACAGATAAGCAAATGCTTAGAGATTTTGTCACCACCAGGCCTGCCTTACAAGAGACCCTGAAGGAAGCCCTAAACATGGAAAGGAACAACTGGTACCAGCCATCGCAAAAACATGGCAAAATGTAAAGACCATCGAGGCTAGGAAGAAACTGCATCAACTAACGAGCAAAATAACCAGTTAATATCATAATGGCAGGATCAAGTTCACACATAACAATATTAACCTTAAATGTTAATGGACTAAATGCTCCAATTAAAAGACACAGACTGGCAAACTGGATAAAGAGTCAAGACCCATCAGTCTGCTGTATTCAGGAGACCCATCTCACATGCAGAGACATACATAGGCTCAAAATAAAGGGATGGAGGAAGATCTACCAAGCAAATGGAGAACAAAAAAAAGCAGGGGTTGCAATCCTAGTCTCTGATAAAACAGACTTTAAACCATCAAAGATCAAAAGAGACAAAGAAGGCCATTACATAATGGTAAAGGGATCAATTCAACAGGAAGAGCTAACTCTCCTAAATATATATGCACCCAATAAAGGAGCACCCAGATTCATAAAGCAAGTCCTTAGAGACTTACAAAGAGACTTAGACTCCCATACAATAATAATGGGAGACTTCAACACTCCGCTGTCAACATTAGACAGATCAACGAGACAGAAAGTTAACAAGGATATCCAGGAATTGAACTCATCTCTGCACCAAGCGGACCTAATAGACATCTATAGAACTCTCCACCCCAAATCAACAGAATATACATTCTTCTCAGCACCACATCGCACTTATTCCAAAATTGACCACATAATTGGAAGTAAAGTACTCCTCAGCAAATGTAAAAGAACAGAAATTATAACAAACTGTCTCTCAGACCACAGTGCAATCAAACTGGAACTCAGGACTAAGAAACTCAATCAAAACCGCTCAACTACATGGAAACTGAACAACCTGCTCCTGAATGACTACTGGGTACATAACGAAATGAAAGCGGAAATAAAGATGTTCTTTGAAACCAATGAGAACAAAGATACAACATACCAGAATCTCTGGGACACATTTAAAGCAGTGTGTAGAGGGAAATTTATAGCACTAAATGCCCACAAGAGAAAACAGGAAAGATCTAAAATTGACACTCTAACATCACAATTAAAAGAACTAGAGAGGCAAGAGCAATCACATACAAAAGCTAGCAGAAGGCAAGAAATAACTAAGATCAGAGCAGAACTGAAGGAGATAGAGACACAAAAAACCCTCCAAAAAATCAATGAATCCAGGAGTTGGTTTTTTGAAAAGATCAACAAAATTGACAGACCGCTAGCAAGGCTAATAAAGAAAAAAAGAGAGAGGAATCAAATCGATGCAATAAAAAATGATAAAGGGGATATCACCACTGACCCCACAGAAATACAAACTACCATCAGAGAATACTATAAACGCCTCTACGCAAATCAACTAGAAAATCTAGAAGAAATGGATAATTTCCTGGACACTTACACTCTCCCAAGGCTAAACCAGGAAGAAGTTGAATCCCTGAATAGACCAATAGCAGGCTCTGAAATTGAGGCAACAATTAATAGCCTACCCACCAAAAAAAGTCCAGGACCAGATGGATTCACAGCTGAATTCTACCAGAGGTACAAGGAGGAGCTGGTACCATTCCTTCTGAAACTATTCCAATCAATAGAAAAAGAGGGAATCCTCCCTAACTCATTTTATGAGACCAACATCATCCTGATACCAAAGCCTGGCAGAGACACAACAAAAAAAGAGAATTTTAGACCAATATCCCTGATGAACATTGATGCAAAAATCCTCAATAAAATACTGGCAAACCGGATTCAGCAGCACATCAAAAAGCTTATCCACCATGATCAAGTGGGCTTCATCCCTGGGATGCAAGGCTGGTTCAACATTCGCAAATCAATAAACGAAATCCAGCATATAAACAGAACCAAAGACAAGAACCACATGATCATCTCAATAGATGCAGAAAAGGCTTTTGACAAAATTCAACAGCCCTTCATGCTAAAAACGCTCAATAAATTCGGTATTGATGGAACGTACCTCAAAATAATAAGAGCTATTTATGACAAACCCACAGCTAATATCATACTGAATGGGCAAAAACTGGAAAAATTCCCTTTGAAAACTGGCACAAGACAGGGATGCCCTCTCTCACCACTCCTATTCAACATAGTGTTGGAAGTTCTGGCTAGGGCAATCAGGCAAGAGAAAGAAATCAAGGGTATCCAGTTAGGAAAAGAAGAAGTCAAATTGTCCCTGTTTGCAGATGACATGATTGTATATTTAGAAAACCCCATCGTCTCAGCCCAAAATCTCCTTAAGCTGATAAGCAACTTCAGCAAAGTCTCAGGATACAAAATTAATGTGCAAAAATCACAAGCATTCTTATACACCAGCAACAGACAAGCAGAGAGCCAAATCAGGAATGAACTTCCATTCACAATTGCTTCAAAGAGAATAAAATACCTAGGAATCCAGCTTACAAGGGATGTAAAGGACCTCTTCAAGGAGAACTACAAACCACTGCTCAGTGAAATAAAAGAGGACACAAACAAATGGAAGAACATACCATGCTCATGGATAGGAAGAATCAATATCGTGAAAATGGCCATACTCCCCAAGGTTATTTATAGATTCAATGCCATCCCCATCAAGCTACCAATGAGTTTCTTCACAGAATTGGAAAAAACTGCTTTAAAGTTCATATGGAACCAAAAAAGAGCCCGCATTGCCAAGACAATCCTAAGTCAAAAGGACAAAGCTGGAGGCGTCACGCTACCTGACTTCAAACTATACTACAAGGCTACAGTAACCAAAACAGCATGGTACTGGTACCAAAACAGAGATATAGACCAATGGAACAGAACAGAGTCCTCAGAAATAATACCGCACATCTACAGCCATCTGATCTTTGACAAACTTGAGAGAAACAAGAAATGGGGAAAGGATTCCCTATTTAATAAATGGTGCTGGGAAAATTGGCTAGCCATAAGTAGAAAGCTGAAACTGGATCCTTTCCTTACCCCTTATACGAAGATTAATTCAAGATGGATTAGAGACTTAAATGTTAGACCTAATACCATAAAAACCCTAGAAGAAAATCTAGGTAGTACCATTCAGGACATAGGCATGGGCAAGGACTTCATGTCTAAAACACCAAAAGCAACGGCAGCAAAAGCCAAAATTGACAAATGGGATCTAATTAAACTTAAGAGCTTTTGCACAGCAAAAGAAACTACCATCAGAGTGAACAGGCAACCTACAGAATGGGAGAAAATTTTTGCAACCTACTCATCTGACAAAGGGCTAATATCCAGAATCTACAAAGAACTCAAACAAATATACGAGAAAAAAACAAACAACCCCATCAAAAAGTGGGGAAAGGATATGAACAGACATTTCTCAAAAGAAGATATTCATACAGCCAACAGACACATGAAAAAATGCTCATCATCACTGGCCATCAGAGAAATGCAAATCAAAACCACAATGAGATACCATCTCACACCAGTTAGAATGGCAATCATTAAGAAGTCAGGAAACAACAGGTGTTGGAGAGGATGTGGAGAAATAGGAACACTTTTACACTGTTGGTGGGATTGTAAACTAGTTCAACCATTATGGAAAACAGTATGGCAATTCCTCAAGGATCTAGAACTAGATGTACCATATGACCCAGCCATCCCACTACTGGGTATATACCCAAAGGATTATAAATTAGTCTACTACAAAGACACATGTACACGTATGTTTATTGCGGCACTATTCACAATAGCAAAGACTTGGAATCAACCCAAATGTCCATCTGTGACAGACTGGATTAGAAAATGTGGCACATATACACCATGGAATACTATGCAGCCATAAAAAAGGATGAGTTTGCGTCCTTTGTAGGGACATGGATGCAGCTGGAAACCATCATTCTTAGCAAACTATCACAAGAAGAGAAAACCAAACACCGCATGTTCTCACTCATAGGTGGGAACTGAACAATGAGATCACTTGGACTCGGGAAGGGGAACATCACACACTGGGTCTATCATGGGGAGGGGGGAGGGGGGAGGAGGGAGGGATTGCATTGGGGAGTTATACATGATATAAATGATGAATTGATGGGTGCTGACGAGTTGATGGGTGCAGCACACCAACATGGCATAAGTATACATATGTAACAAACCTGCACGTTATGCACATGTACCCTAGAACTTAAAGTATAATAAAAAAAAAAAAAAAAAAAAAAAAAAAAAAAAAAAAGAATCTTCTTGGTGATGTGTGAATTCATCTCACAGAGTTACACTTATGTTTCGTGGAGCAGTCCATTAACACTGTCTTTGAGGAATCTGAGAAGGGCTTCTTTAGATCACTTTGAGGCCTACGCTGATATAGGAAATTTCATCCGTTCAAAACGTGAAAGAAGCTTTCTGAGAAACTTCTTTCTGATCTGTGAGTTCATCTCACAGAGTTACAACCTCTGCCTCAAGAAGCAGTTTGCTAACACTCTTTTCCTGGAATCTGCAAAGTGATATTTGGGAGCCTATTGGGGCCCATGGTAATAAAGGAAATATCCTCACATAATAACTAAAGAGAAGCTTTCTGAGAAACTGCATTGCCAAGTGTGAATGCAACCCACAGAGTTACACGTTTCTCTTCAGTGATCAGTTTGTTAGCACAGTTTTCTGGCAATCTGCAATTAGATACTTCATAGCGCAATGAACATTACAGTGACAAAGGAAATATCCACAGATGAAAACTAGAAAGAAGCTTTCTTAGAAACTTCTTGGTGATGTGTGAATTCATCTCACAGAGTTACACTTATGTTTCGTGGAGCAGTCCATTAACACTGTCTGTGAGGAAGGTGAGAAGGGCTTCTTTGGATCACATTGAGGCCTACGCTGATAAAGGAAAATTCATCCGTTCAAAACGTGAAAGAAGCTTTCTGAGAAACTTCTTTCTGATCTGTGAGTTCATCTCACAGAGTTACAACCTCTGCCTCAAGAAGCAGTTTGCTAACACTCTTTTCGTGGAATCTGCAAAGTGATATTTGGGAGCCTATTGGGGCCCATGGTGATAAAGGAAATATCTTCACATAATAACTAAAGAGAAGCTTTCTGAGAAACTGCATTGCCATGTGTGAATGCAACTCACAGAGTTACGCTAGTGTTTTTTGGAGCCGTTTCTTTGGACTGTTTCCGTGGATTCTGAGAAGTGATATTTCAGATACCTTTGAAGAATAGAAGGAGAAAGGAAATATCCTTCAAGAGAACGCGGAACCAAGCTTTCTGAGAAACTGCTTTGTGATATGTGAATTCATTTCACAGTCTTCTATCACCCGTTCTCGGGGGAGTTTCCTAGCACTCATTTTGAGGAATCTCAGATGTGATGTCTTGGATATCGTTGAATCGCATGCTGAATAAGGAACTATCCTCAGAGAAACCTGCAGAGAAGCCTTCTCAAAAACTTCTTTGTTCTGGGTGAATTCAGCCCACAGATGTCCATCATTGTTTCCACTGAGAAACTCGCTAGCAGAATTTTCGCAGAATCTGCAATAGGACACACGGTGGCGCTCCAAGACCACAAATAACCTCGTCTTACTAAAGAAAGAAGCTTTCTGAGAAACCGCTAAGTGATGTGTGAATTCAACTCACTAAGTTGCAGCTGTATTTCGTGGGGCCGTGGCCTAGGCCTATTTGTGTGGAATCTGAGAACAGATATTCCCGATCCCCTTGAAAACAATGGGGCCAATGGAAACATCTTCCAATAAAAATGAGAAAGAAGCTTTCTGAGAAACTTCTTTCTGATCTGTGAGTTCATCTCACAGAGTTACAACCTCTGCCTCAAGAAGCAGTTTGCTAACACTCTTTTCGTGGAATCTGCAAAGTGATATTTGGGAGCCTATTGGGGCCCATGGTGATAAAGTAAATATCCTCACATAATAACTAAAGAGAAGCTTTCTGAGAAACTGCATTGCCAAGTGTGAATGCAACCCACAGAGTTACACGTTTCTCTTCAGTGATCAGTTCGTTAGCACAGTTTTCTGGAAATCTGCAATTAGATACTTCATAGTGCAATGAAATTTGCAGTGACAAAAGAAATATCCACAGATGAAAACTAGAAAGAAGCTTTCTTAGAAACTTCTTGGTGATGTGTGAATTCATCTCACAGAGTTACACTTATGTTTCATGGAGCAGTCCATTAACACTGTCTTTGAGGAATCTGAGAAGGGCTTCTTTAGATCACTTTGAGGCCTACGCTGATAAAGGAAATTTCATCCGTTCAAAACGTGAAAGAAGCTTTCTGAGAAACTTCTTTCTGATCTGTGAGTTCATCTCACAGAGTTACAACCTCTGCCTCAAGAAGCAGTTTGCTAACACTATTTTCGTGGAATCTGCAAAGTGATATTTGGGAGCCTATTGGGGCCCATGGTGATAAAGGAAATATCCTCACATAATAACTAAAGAGAAGCTTTCTGAGAAACTGCATTGCCATGTGTGAATGCCACCCACAGAGTTACACGTTTCTCTTCAGTGATCAGTTTGTTAGCACAGTTTTCTGGAAATCTGCAATTAGATACTTCATAGTGCAATGAACATTACAGTGACAAAGGAAATATCCACAGATGAAAACTAGAAAGAAGCTTTCTTAGAAACTTCTTGGTGATGTGTGAATTCATCTCACAGAGTTACACTTATGTTTCATGGAGCAGTCCATTAACACTGTCTTTGAGGAATCTGAGAAGGGCTTATTTAGATCACTTTGAGGCCTACGCTGATAAAGGAAATTTCATCCGTTCAAAACGTGAAAGAAGCTTTCTGAGAAACTTCTTTCTGATCTGTGAGTTCATCTCACAGAGTTACAATCTCTGCCTCAAGAAGCAGTTTGCTAACACTCTTTTCGTGGAATCTGCAAAATGATATTTGGGAGCCTATTGGGGCCCGTGGTGATAAAGGAAATATCCTCACATAATAACTAAAGAGAAGCTTTCTGAGAAACTGCATTGCTATGTGTGAATGCCACCCACAGAGTTACACGTTTCTCTTCAGTGATCAGTTTGTTAGCACAGTTTTCTGGAAATCTGCAATTAGATACTTCATAGTGCAATGAACATTACAGTGACAAAGGAAATATCCACAGATGAAAACTAGAAAGAAGCTTTCTTAGAAACTTCTTGGTGATGTGTGAATTCATCTCACAGAGTTACACTTATGTTTCGTGGAGCAGTCCATTAACACTGTCTTTGAGGAATCTGAGAAGGGCTTCTTTTGATCACATTGAGGCTTACGCTGATAAAGGAAATTTCATCCGTTCAAAACGTGAAAGAAGCTTCTGAGAAACTTCTTTCTGATCTGTGAGTTCATCTCACAGAGTTACAACCTCTGCCTCAAGAAGCAGTTTGCTAACACTCTTTTCGTGGAATCTGCAAAGTGATATTTGGGAGCCTATTGGGGCCCATGGTGATAAAGGAAATATCCTCACATAATAACTAAAGAGAAGCTTTCTGAGAAACTGCATTGCCATGTGTGAATGCAACTCACAGAGTTACGCCAGTGTTTTTTGGAGCCGTTTCTTTGGACTGTTTCCGTGGATTCTGAGAAGTGATATTTCAGATACCTTTGAAGAATAGAAGGAGAAAGGAAATACCCTTCAAGAGAAAGCGGAACCAAGCTTTCTGAGAAACTGCTTTGTGATATGTGAATTCATTTCACAGTGTTCTATCACCCGTTCTCGGGGGAGTTTCCTAGCACTCATTTTGAGGAATCTCAGATGTGATGTCTTGGATATCGTTGAATCGCATGCTGAATAAGGAACTATCCTCAGAGAAACCTGCAGAGAAGCCTTCTCAAAAACTTCTTTGTTGTGGGTGAATTCAGCCCACAGATGTCCATCATTGTTTCCACTGAGAAACTCGATAGCAGAATTTTCGCAGAATCTGCAATAGGACACACGGTGGCGCTCCAAGACCACAAATAACCTCGTCTTACTAAAGAAAGAAGCTTTCTGAGAAACCGCTATGTGATGTGTGAATTCAACTCACTAAGTTGCAGCTGTATTTCGTGGGGCCGTGGCCTAGGCCTATTTGTGTGGAATCTGAGAACCGATATTCCCGATCCCTTTGAAAACAATGGGGCCAATGGAAACATCTTCCAATAAAAATGAGAAAGAAGCTTTCTGAGAAACTTCTTTCTGATCTGTGAGTTCATCTCACAGAGTTACAACCGCTGCCTCAAGAAGCAGTTTGCTAACACTCTTTTCGTGGAATCTGCAAAGTGATATTTGGGAGCCTATTGGGGCCCATGGTGATAAAGGAAATATCCTCACATAATAACTAAAGAGAAGCTTTCTGAGAAACTGCATTGCCAAGTGTGCATGCAACTCACAGAGTTACACGTTTCTCTTCAGTGATCAGTTTGTTAGCACAGTTTTCTGGAAATCTGCAATTAGATACTTCATAGCGCAATGAACATTACAGTGACAAAGGAAATATCCACAGATGAAAACTAGAAAGAATCTTTCTTAGAATCTTCTTGGTGATGTGTGAATTCATCTCACAGAGTTACACTTATGTTTCGTGGAGCAGTCCATTAACACTGTCTTTGAGGAATCTGAGAAGGGCTTCTTTAGATCACTTTGAGGCCTACGCTGATAAAGGAAATTTCATCCGTTCAAAACGTGAAAGAAGCTTTCTGAGAAACTTCTTTCTGATCTGTGAGTTCATCTCACAGAGTTACAACCTCTGCCTCAAGAAGCAGTTTGCTAACACTCTTTTCGTGGAATCTGCAAAGTGATATTTGGGAGCCTATTGGGGCCCATGGTGATAAAGGAAATATCCTCACATAATAACTAAAGAGAAGCTTTCTGAGAAACTGCATTGCCATGTGTGAATGCAACTCACAGAGTTACGCTAGTGTTTTTTGGAGCCGTTTCTTTGGACTGTTTCCGTGGATTCTGAGAAGTGATATTTCAGATACCTTTGAAGAATAGAAGGAGAAAGGAAATATCCTTCAAGAGAACGCGGAACCAAGCTTTCTGAGAAACTGCTTTGTGATATGTGAATTCATTTCACAGTCTTCTATCACCCGTTCTCGGGGGAGTTTCCTAGCACTCATTTTGAGGAATCTCAGATGTGATGTCTTGGATATCGTTGAATCGCATGCTGAATAAGGAACTATCCTCAGAGAAACCTGCAGAGAAGCCTTCTCAAAAACTTCTTTGTTCTGGGTGAATTCAGCCCACAGATGTCCATCATTGTTTCCACTGAGAAACTCGCTAGCAGAATTTTCGCAGAATCTGCAATAGGACACACGGTGGCGCTCCAAGACCACAAATAACCTCGTCTTACTAAAGAAAGAAGCTTTCTGAGAAACCGCTAAGTGATGTGTGAATTCAACTCACTAAGTTGCAGCTGTATTTCGTGGGGCCGTGGCCTAGGCCTATTTGTGTGGAATCTGAGAACAGATATTCCCGATCCCCTTGAAAACAATGGGGCCAATGGAAACATCTTCCAATAAAAATGAGAAAGAAGCTTTCTGAGAAACTTCTTTCTGATCTGTGAGTTCATCTCACAGAGTTACAACCTCTGCCTCAAGAAGCAGTTTGCTAACACTCTTTTCGTGGAATCTGCAAAGTGATATTTGGGAGCCTATTGGGGCCCATGGTGATAAAGTAAATATCCTCACATAATAACTAAAGAGAAGCTTTCTGAGAAACTGCATTGCCAAGTGTGAATGCAACCCACAGAGTTACACGTTTCTCTTCAGTGATCAGTTCGTTAGCACAGTTTTCTGGAAATCTGCAATTAGATACTTCATAGTGCAATGAAATTTGCAGTGACAAAAGAAATATCCACAGATGAAAACTAGAAAGAAGCTTTCTTAGAAACTTCTTGGTGATGTGTGAATTCATCTCACAGAGTTACACTTATGTTTCATGGAGCAGTCCATTAACACTGTCTTTGAGGAATCTGAGAAGGGCTTCTTTAGATCACTTTGAGGCCTACGCTGATAAAGGAAATTTCATCCGTTCAAAACGTGAAAGAAGCTTTCTGAGAAACTTCTTTCTGATCTGTGAGTTCATCTCACAGAGTTACAACCTCTGCCTCAAGAAGCAGTTTGCTAACACTATTTTCGTGGAATCTGCAAAGTGATATTTGGGAGCCTATTGGGGCCCATGGTGATAAAGGAAATATCCTCACATAATAACTAAAGAGAAGCTTTCTGAGAAACTGCATTGCCATGTGTGAATGCCACCCACAGAGTTACACGTTTCTCTTCAGTGATCAGTTTGTTAGCACAGTTTTCTGGAAATCTGCAATTAGATACTTCATAGTGCAATGAACATTACAGTGACAAAGGAAATATCCACAGATGAAAACTAGAAAGAAGCTTTCTTAGAAACTTCTTGGTGATGTGTGAATTCATCTCACAGAGTTACACTTATGTTTCATGGAGCAGTCCATTAACACTGTCTTTGAGGAATCTGAGAAGGGCTTATTTAGATCACTTTGAGGCCTACGCTGATAAAGGAAATTTCATCCGTTCAAAACGTGAAAGAAGCTTTCTGAGAAACTTCTTTCTGATCTGTGAGTTCATCTCACAGAGTTACAATCTCTGCCTCAAGAAGCAGTTTGCTAACACTCTTTTCGTGGAATCTGCAAAATGATATTTGGGAGCCTATTGGGGCCCGTGGTGATAAAGGAAATATCCTCACATAATAACTAAAGAGAAGCTTTCTGAGAAACTGCATTGCTATGTGTGAATGCCACCCACAGAGTTACACGTTTCTCTTCAGTGATCAGTTTGTTAGCACAGTTTTCTGGAAATCTGCAATTAGATACTTCATAGTGCAATGAACATTACAGTGACAAAGGAAATATCCACAGATGAAAACTAGAAAGAAGCTTTCTTAGAAACTTCTTGGTGATGTGTGAATTCATCTCACAGAGTTACACTTATGTTTCGTGGAGCAGTCCATTAACACTGTCTTTGAGGAATCTGAGAAGGGCTTCTTTTGATCACATTGAGGCTTACGCTGATAAAGGAAATTTCATCCGTTCAAAACGTGAAAGAAGCTTCTGAGAAACTTCTTTCTGATCTGTGAGTTCATCTCACAGAGTTACAACCTCTGCCTCAAGAAGCAGTTTGCTAACACTCTTTTCGTGGAATCTGCAAAGTGATATTTGGGAGCCTATTGGGGCCCATGGTGATAAAGGAAATATCCTCACATAATAACTAAAGAGAAGCTTTCTGAGAAACTGCATTGCCATGTGTGAATGCAACTCACAGAGTTACGCCAGTGTTTTTTGGAGCCGTTTCTTTGGACTGTTTCCGTGGATTCTGAGAAGTGATATTTCAGATACCTTTGAAGAATAGAAGGAGAAAGGAAATACCCTTCAAGAGAAAGCGGAACCAAGCTTTCTGAGAAACTGCTTTGTGATATGTGAATTCATTTCACAGTGTTCTATCACCCGTTCTCGGGGGAGTTTCCTAGCACTCATTTTGAGGAATCTCAGATGTGATGTCTTGGATATCGTTGAATCGCATGCTGAATAAGGAACTATCCTCAGAGAAACCTGCAGAGAAGCCTTCTCAAAAACTTCTTTGTTGTGGGTGAATTCAGCCCACAGATGTCCATCATTGTTTCCACTGAGAAACTCGATAGCAGAATTTTCGCAGAATCTGCAATAGGACACACGGTGGCGCTCCAAGACCACAAATAACCTCGTCTTACTAAAGAAAGAAGCTTTCTGAGAAACCGCTATGTGATGTGTGAATTCAACTCACTAAGTTGCAGCTGTATTTCGTGGGGCCGTGGCCTAGGCCTATTTGTGTGGAATCTGAGAACCGATATTCCCGATCCCTTTGAAAACAATGGGGCCAATGGAAACATCTTCCAATAAAAATGAGAAAGAAGCTTTCTGAGAAACTTCTTTCTGATCTGTGAGTTCATCTCACAGAGTTACAACCTCTGCCTCAAGAAGCAGTTTGCTAACACTCTTTTCGTGGAATCTGCAAAGTGATATTTGGGAGCCTATTGGGGCCCATGGTGATAAAGGAAATATCCTCACATAATAACTAAAGAGAAGCTTTCTGAGAAACTGCATTGCCATGTGTGAATGCAACCCACAGAGTTACACGTTTCTCTTCAGTGATCAGTTTGTTAGCACAGTTTTCTAGAAATCTGCAATTAGATACTTCATAGCGCAATGAACATAACAGTGACAAAGGAAATATCCACAGATGAAAACTAGAAAGAAGCTTTCTTAGAAACTTCTTGGTGATGTGTGAATTCATCTCACAGAGTTACACTTATGTTTCGTGGAGCAGTCCATTAACACTGTCTTTTAGGAATCTGAGAAGGGCTTCTTTGTATCATATTGAGGCCTACGCTGATAAAAGAAATTTCATCCGTTGAAAACGTGAAAGAAGCTTTCTGAGAAACATCTTTCTGATCTGTGAGTTCATCTCACAGAGTTACAACCTCTGCCTCAAGAAGCAGATTGCTAACACTCTTTTCGTGGAATCTGCAAAGTGATATTTGGGAGCCTATTGGGGCCCATGGTAATAAAGGAAATATCCTCACATAATAACTAAAGAGAAGCTTTCTGAGAAACTGCATTGCTAAGTGTGAAAGCAACCCACAGAGTTACACGTTTCTCTTCAGTGATCAGTTTGTTAGCACAGTTTTCTGGAAATCTGCAATTAGATACTTCATAGCGCAATGAACATTACAGTGACAAAGGAAATATCCAGAGATGAAAACTAGAAAGAAGCTTTCTTAGAAACTTCTTGGTGATGTGTGAATTCATCTCACAGAGTTACACTTATGTTTCGTGGAGCAGTCCATTAACACTGTCTTTGAGGAATCTGAGAAGGGCTTCTTTAGATCACTTTGAGGCCTACGCTGATAAAGGAAATTTCATCCGTTCAAACCGTGAATGAAGCTTTCTGAGAAACTACTTTCTGATCTGTGAGTTCATCTCACAGAGTTACAACCTCTGCCTCAAGAAGCTGTTTGCTAACACTCTTTTCGTGGAATCTGCAAAGTGATATTTGGGAGCCCATTGGGGCCCATGGTGATAAAGGAAATATCCTCACATAAAAACTAAAGAGAAGCTTTCTGAGAAACTGCATTGCCATGTGTGAATGCAACCCACAGAGTTACACGTTTCTCTTCAGTGATCAGTTTGTTAGCACAGTTTTCTGAAAATCTGCAATTAGATACTTCATAGCGCAATGAACATTACAGTGACAAAGGAATTATCCACAGATGAAAACTAGAAAGAAGCTTTCTTAGAAACTTCTTTGTGATGTGTGAATTCATCTCACAGAGTTACACTTATGTTTAGTGGAGCAGTCCATTAACACTGTCTTTGAGGAATCTGAGAAGGTCTCCTTTAGACCACTTTGAGGCCTACGCTGATAAAGGAAATTTCATCCGTTCAAACCGTGAAAGAAGCTTTCTGAGAAACTTCTTTCTGATCTGTGAGTTCATCTCACAGAGTTACAACCTCTGCCTCAAGAAGCAGTTTGCTAACACTCTTTTCGTGGAATCTGCAAAGTGATATTTGGGAGCCTATTGGGGCCCATGGTGATAAAGGAAATATCCTCCATAATAACTAAAGAGAAGCTTTCTGAGAAACTGCATTGCCATGTGTGAATGCAACCCACAGAGTTACACGTTTCTCTTCAGTGATCAGTTTGTTAGCACAGTTTTCTGGAAATCTGCATTAGATACTTCATAGCGCAATGAACATAACAGTGACAAAGGAAATATCCACAGATGAAAACTAGAAAGAATCCTTCTTAGAAACTTCTTGGTGATGTGTGAATTCATCTCACAGAGTTACACTTATTTTTCGTGGAGCAGTCCATTAACACTGTCTTTGAGGAATCTGAGAAGGGCTTCTCTGGATCATATTGAGGCCTACGAAGATAAAGGAAATTTCATCCGTTCAAAACGTGAAAGAAGCTTTCTGAGAAACTTCTTTCTGATCTGTGAGTTCATCTCACAGAGTTACAACCTCTGCCTCAAGAAGCAGTTTGCTCACACTCTTTTCGTGGAATCTGCAAAGTGATATTTGGGAGCCTATTGGGGCCCATGGTAATAAAGGAAATATCCTCACATAATAACTAAAGAGAAGCTTTCTGAGAAACTGCATTGCCAAGTGTGAATGCAACCCACAGAGTTACACGTTTCTCTTCAGTGATCAGTTTGTTAGCACAGTTTTCTGGAAATCTGCAATTAGATACTTCATAGCGCAATGAACAATACAGTGACAAAGGAAATATCCACAGATGAAAACTAGAAAGAAGCTTTCTTAGAAACTTCTTGGTGATGTGTGAATTCATCTCACAGAGTTACACTTATGTTTCGTGGAGCAGTCCATTAACACTGTCTTTGAGGAATCTGAGAAGGGCTTCTTTGGATCACATTGAGGCCTACGCTGATAAAGGAAATTTCATCCGTTCAAAACGTGAAAGAAGCTTTCTGAGAAACTTCTTTCTGATCTGTGAGTTCATCTCACAGAGTTACAACCTCTGCCTCAAGAAGCAGTTTGCTAACACTCTTTTCGTGGAATCTGCAAAGTGATATTTGGGAGCCTATTGGGGCCCATGGTGATAAAGGAAATATCCTCACATAATAACTAAAGAGAAGCTTTCTGAGAAACTGCATTGCCATGTGTGAATGCCACCCACAGAGTTACACGTTTCTCTTCAGTGATCAGTTTGTTAGCACAGTTTTCTGGAAATCTGCAATTAGATACTTCATAGTGCAATGAACATTACAGTGACAAAGGAAATATCCACAGATGAAAACTAGAAAGAAGCTTTCTTAGAAACTTCTTGGTGATGTGTGAATTCATCTCACAGAGTTACACTTATGTTTCATGGAGCAGTCCATTAACACTGTCTTTGAGGAATCTGAGAAGGGCTTATTTAGATCACTTTGAGGCCTACGCTGATAAAGGAAATTTCATCCGTTCAAAACGTGAAAGAAGCTTTCTGAGAAACTTCTTTCTGATCTCTGAGTTCATCTCACAGAGTTACAATCTCTGCCTCAAGAAGCAGTTTGCTAACACTCTTTTCGTGGAATCTGCAAAATGATATTTGGGAGCCTATTGGGGCCCGTGGTGATAAAGGAAATATCCTCACATAATAACTAAAGAGAAGCTTTCTGAGAAACTGCATTGCTATGTGTGAATGCCACCCACAGAGTTACACGTTTCTCTTCAGTGATCAGTTTGTTAGCACAGTTTTCTGGAAATCTGCAATTAGATACTTCATAGTGCAATGAACATTACAGTGACAAAGGAAATATCCACAGATGAAAACTAGAAAGAAGCTTTCTTAGAAACTTCTTGGTGATGTGTGAATTCATCTCACAGAGTTACACTTATGTTTCGTGGAGCAGTCCATTAACACTGTCTTTGAGGAATCTGAGAAGGGCTTCTTTTGATCACATTGAGGCTTACGCTGATAAAGGAAATTTCATCCGTTCAAAACGTGAAAGAAGCTTCTGAGAAACTTCTTTCTGATCTGTGAGTTCATCTCACAGAGTTACAACCTCTGCCTCAAGAAGCAGTTTGCTAACACTCTTTTCGTGGAATCTGCAAAGTGATATTTGGGAGCCTATTGGGGCCCATGGTGATAAAGGAAATATCCTCACATAATAACTAAAGAGAAGCTTTCTGAGAAACTGCATTGCCATGTGTGAATGCAACTCACAGAGTTACGCCAGTGTTTTTTGGAGCCGTTTCTTTGGACTGTTTCCGTGGATTCTGAGAAGTGATATTTCAGATACCTTTGAAGAATAGAAGGAGAAAGGAAATACCCTTCAAGAGAAAGCGGAACCAAGCTTTCTGAGAAACTGCTTTGTGATATGTGAATTCATTTCACAGTGTTCTATCACCCGTTCTCGGGGGAGTTTCCTAGCACTCATTTTGAGGAATCTCAGATGTGATGTCTTGGATATCGTTGAATCGCATGCTGAATAAGGAACTATCCTCAGAGAAACCTGCAGAGAAGCCTTCTCAAAAACTTCTTTGTTGTGGGTGAATTCAGCCCACAGATGTCCATCATTGTTTCCACTGAGAAACTCGATAGCAGAATTTTCGCAGAATCTGCAATAGGACACACGGTGGCGCTCCAAGACCACAAATAACCTCGTCTTACTAAAGAAAGAAGCTTTCTGAGAAACCGCTATGTGATGTGTGAATTCAACTCACTAAGTTGCAGCTGTATTTCGTGGGGCCGTGGCCTAGGCCTATTTGTGTGGAATCTGAGAACCGATATTCCCGATCCCTTTGAAAACAATGGGGCCAATGGAAACATCTTCCAATAAAAATGAGAAAGAAGCTTTCTGAGAAACTTCTTTCTGATCTGTGAGTTCATCTCACAGAGTTACAACCGCTGCCTCAAGAAGCAGTTTGCTAACACTCTTTTCGTGGAATCTGCAAAGTGATATTTGGGAGCCTATTGGGGCCCATGGTGATAAAGGAAATATCCTCACATAATAACTAAAGAGAAGCTTTCTGAGAAACTGCATTGCCAAGTGTGCATGCAACTCACAGAGTTACACGTTTCTCTTCAGTGATCAGTTTGTTAGCACAGTTTTCTGGAAATCTGCAATTAGATACTTCATAGCGCAATGAACATTACAGTGACAAAGGAAATATCCACAGATGAAAACT
Source organism: Rhinopithecus roxellana (assembly GCF_007565055.1). NCBI lineage: Eukaryota > Metazoa > Chordata > Mammalia > Primates > Cercopithecidae > Rhinopithecus > Rhinopithecus roxellana. The sequence continues at coordinate 13,438,507 of NC_044567.1, read as the reverse complement.
AGAAAGAATCTTTCTTAGAATCTTCTTGGTGATGTGTGAATTCATCTCACAGAGTTACACTTATGTTTCGTGGAGCAGTCCATTAACACTGTCTTTGAGGAATCTGAGAAGGGCTTCTTTAGATCACTTTGAGGCCTACGCTGATAAAGGAAATTTCATCCGTTCAAAACGTGAAAGAAGCTTTCTGAGAAACTTCTTTCTGATCTGTGAGTTCATCTCACAGAGTTACAACCTCTGCCTCAAGAAGCAGTTTGCTAACACTCTTTTCGTGGAATCTGCAAAGTGATATTTGGGAGCCTATTGGGGCCCATGGTGATAAAGGAAATATCCTCACATAATAACTAAAGAGAAGCTTTCTGAGAAACTGCATTGCCATGTGTGAATGCAACTCACAGAGTTACGCTAGTGTTTTTTGGAGCCGTTTCTTTGGACTGTTTCCGTGGATTCTGAGAAGTGATATTTCAGATACCTTTGAAGAATAGAAGGAGAAAGGAAATATCCTTCAAGAGAACGCGGAACCAAGCTTTCTGAGAAACTGCTTTGTGATATGTGAATTCATTTCACAGTCTTCTATCACCCGTTCTCGGGGGAGTTTCCTAGCACTCATTTTGAGGAATCTCAGATGTGATGTCTTGGATATCGTTGAATCGCATGCTGAATAAGGAACTATCCTCAGAGAAACCTGCAGAGAAGCCTTCTCAAAAACTTCTTTGTTCTGGGTGAATTCAGCCCACAGATGTCCATCATTGTTTCCACTGAGAAACTCGCTAGCAGAATTTTCGCAGAATCTGCAATAGGACACACGGTGGCGCTCCAAGACCACAAATAACCTCGTCTTACTAAAGAAAGAAGCTTTCTGAGAAACCGCTAAGTGATGTGTGAATTCAACTCACTAAGTTGCAGCTGTATTTCGTGGGGCCGTGGCCTAGGCCTATTTGTGTGGAATCTGAGAACAGATATTCCCGATCCCCTTGAAAACAATGGGGCCAATGGAAACATCTTCCAATAAAAATGAGAAAGAAGCTTTCTGAGAAACTTCTTTCTGATCTGTGAGTTCATCTCACAGAGTTACAACCTCTGCCTCAAGAAGCAGTTTGCTAACACTCTTTTCGTGGAATCTGCAAAGTGATATTTGGGAGCCTATTGGGGCCCATGGTGATAAAGTAAATATCCTCACATAATAACTAAAGAGAAGCTTTCTGAGAAACTGCATTGCCAAGTGTGAATGCAACCCACAGAGTTACACGTTTCTCTTCAGTGATCAGTTCGTTAGCACAGTTTTCTGGAAATCTGCAATTAGATACTTCATAGTGCAATGAAATTTGCAGTGACAAAAGAAATATCCACAGATGAAAACTAGAAAGAAGCTTTCTTAGAAACTTCTTGGTGATGTGTGAATTCATCTCACAGAGTTACACTTATGTTTCATGGAGCAGTCCATTAACACTGTCTTTGAGGAATCTGAGAAGGGCTTCTTTAGATCACTTTGAGGCCTACGCTGATAAAGGAAATTTCATCCGTTCAAAACGTGAAAGAAGCTTTCTGAGAAACTTCTTTCTGATCTGTGAGTTCATCTCACAGAGTTACAACCTCTGCCTCAAGAAGCAGTTTGCTAACACTATTTTCGTGGAATCTGCAAAGTGATATTTGGGAGCCTATTGGGGCCCATGGTGATAAAGGAAATATCCTCACATAATAACTAAAGAGAAGCTTTCTGAGAAACTGCATTGCCATGTGTGAATGCCACCCACAGAGTTACACGTTTCTCTTCAGTGATCAGTTTGTTAGCACAGTTTTCTGGAAATCTGCAATTAGATACTTCATAGTGCAATGAACATTACAGTGACAAAGGAAATATCCACAGATGAAAACTAGAAAGAAGCTTTCTTAGAAACTTCTTGGTGATGTGTGAATTCATCTCACAGAGTTACACTTATGTTTCATGGAGCAGTCCATTAACACTGTCTTTGAGGAATCTGAGAAGGGCTTATTTAGATCACTTTGAGGCCTACGCTGATAAAGGAAATTTCATCCGTTCAAAACGTGAAAGAAGCTTTCTGAGAAACTTCTTTCTGATCTGTGAGTTCATCTCACAGAGTTACAATCTCTGCCTCAAGAAGCAGTTTGCTAACACTCTTTTCGTGGAATCTGCAAAATGATATTTGGGAGCCTATTGGGGCCCGTGGTGATAAAGGAAATATCCTCACATAATAACTAAAGAGAAGCTTTCTGAGAAACTGCATTGCTATGTGTGAATGCCACCCACAGAGTTACACGTTTCTCTTCAGTGATCAGTTTGTTAGCACAGTTTTCTGGAAATCTGCAATTAGATACTTCATAGTGCAATGAACATTACAGTGACAAAGGAAATATCCACAGATGAAAACTAGAAAGAAGCTTTCTTAGAAACTTCTTGGTGATGTGTGAATTCATCTCACAGAGTTACACTTATGTTTCGTGGAGCAGTCCATTAACACTGTCTTTGAGGAATCTGAGAAGGGCTTCTTTTGATCACATTGAGGCTTACGCTGATAAAGGAAATTTCATCCGTTCAAAACGTGAAAGAAGCTTCTGAGAAACTTCTTTCTGATCTGTGAGTTCATCTCACAGAGTTACAACCTCTGCCTCAAGAAGCAGTTTGCTAACACTCTTTTCGTGGAATCTGCAAAGTGATATTTGGGAGCCTATTGGGGCCCATGGTGATAAAGGAAATATCCTCACATAATAACTAAAGAGAAGCTTTCTGAGAAACTGCATTGCCATGTGTGAATGCAACTCACAGAGTTACGCCAGTGTTTTTTGGAGCCGTTTCTTTGGACTGTTTCCGTGGATTCTGAGAAGTGATATTTCAGATACCTTTGAAGAATAGAAGGAGAAAGGAAATACCCTTCAAGAGAAAGCGGAACCAAGCTTTCTGAGAAACTGCTTTGTGATATGTGAATTCATTTCACAGTGTTCTATCACCCGTTCTCGGGGGAGTTTCCTAGCACTCATTTTGAGGAATCTCAGATGTGATGTCTTGGATATCGTTGAATCGCATGCTGAATAAGGAACTATCCTCAGAGAAACCTGCAGAGAAGCCTTCTCAAAAACTTCTTTGTTGTGGGTGAATTCAGCCCACAGATGTCCATCATTGTTTCCACTGAGAAACTCGATAGCAGAATTTTCGCAGAATCTGCAATAGGACACACGGTGGCGCTCCAAGACCACAAATAACCTCGTCTTACTAAAGAAAGAAGCTTTCTGAGAAACCGCTATGTGATGTGTGAATTCAACTCACTAAGTTGCAGCTGTATTTCGTGGGGCCGTGGCCTAGGCCTATTTGTGTGGAATCTGAGAACCGATATTCCCGATCCCTTTGAAAACAATGGGGCCAATGGAAACATCTTCCAATAAAAATGAGAAAGAAGCTTTCTGAGAAACTTCTTTCTGATCTGTGAGTTCATCTCACAGAGTTACAACCGCTGCCTCAAGAAGCAGTTTGCTAACACTCTTTTCGTGGAATCTGCAAAGTGATATTTGGGAGCCTATTGGGGCCCATGGTGATAAAGGAAATATCCTCACATAATAACTAAAGAGAAGCTTTCTGAGAAACTGCATTGCCAAGTGTGCATGCAACTCACAGAGTTACACGTTTCTCTTCAGTGATCAGTTTGTTAGCACAGTTTTCTGGAAATCTGCAATTAGATACTTCATAGCGCAATGAACATTACAGTGACAAAGGAAATATCCACAGATGAAAACTAGAAAGAATCTTTCTTAGAATCTTCTTGGTGATGTGTGAATTCATCTCACAGAGTTACACTTATGTTTCGTGGAGCAGTCCATTAACACTGTCTTTGAGGAATCTGAGAAGGGCTTCTTTAGATCACTTTGAGGCCTACGCTGATAAAGGAAATTTCATCCGTTCAAAACGTGAAAGAAGCTTTCTGAGAAACTTCTTTCTGATCTGTGAGTTCATCTCACAGAGTTACAACCTCTGCCTCAAGAAGCAGTTTGCTAACACTCTTTTCGTGGAATCTGCAAAGTGATATTTGGGAGCCTATTGGGGCCCATGGTGATAAAGGAAATATCCTCACATAATAACTAAAGAGAAGCTTTCTGAGAAACTGCATTGCCATGTGTGAATGCAACTCACAGAGTTACGCTAGTGTTTTTTGGAGCCGTTTCTTTGGACTGTTTCCGTGGATTCTGAGAAGTGATATTTCAGATACCTTTGAAGAATAGAAGGAGAAAGGAAATATCCTTCAAGAGAACGCGGAACCAAGCTTTCTGAGAAACTGCTTTGTGATATGTGAATTCATTTCACAGTCTTCTATCACCCGTTCTCGGGGGAGTTTCCTAGCACTCATTTTGAGGAATCTCAGATGTGATGTCTTGGATATCGTTGAATCGCATGCTGAATAAGGAACTATCCTCAGAGAAACCTGCAGAGAAGCCTTCTCAAAAACTTCTTTGTTCTGGGTGAATTCAGCCCACAGATGTCCATCATTGTTTCCACTGAGAAACTCGCTAGCAGAATTTTCGCAGAATCTGCAATAGGACACACGGTGGCGCTCCAAGACCACAAATAACCTCGTCTTACTAAAGAAAGAAGCTTTCTGAGAAACCGCTAAGTGATGTGTGAATTCAACTCACTAAGTTGCAGCTGTATTTCGTGGGGCCGTGGCCTAGGCCTATTTGTGTGGAATCTGAGAACAGATATTCCCGATCCCCTTGAAAACAATGGGGCCAATGGAAACATCTTCCAATAAAAATGAGAAAGAAGCTTTCTGAGAAACTTCTTTCTGATCTGTGAGTTCATCTCACAGAGTTACAACCTCTGCCTCAAGAAGCAGTTTGCTAACACTCTTTTCGTGGAATCTGCAAAGTGATATTTGGGAGCCTATTGGGGCCCATGGTGATAAAGTAAATATCCTCACATAATAACTAAAGAGAAGCTTTCTGAGAAACTGCATTGCCAAGTGTGAATGCAACCCACAGAGTTACACGTTTCTCTTCAGTGATCAGTTCGTTAGCACAGTTTTCTGGAAATCTGCAATTAGATACTTCATAGTGCAATGAAATTTGCAGTGACAAAAGAAATATCCACAGATGAAAACTAGAAAGAAGCTTTCTTAGAAACTTCTTGGTGATGTGTGAATTCATCTCACAGAGTTACACTTATGTTTCATGGAGCAGTCCATTAACACTGTCTTTGAGGAATCTGAGAAGGGCTTCTTTAGATCACTTTGAGGCCTACGCTGATAAAGGAAATTTCATCCGTTCAAAACGTGAAAGAAGATTTCTGAGAAACTTCTTTCTGATCTGTGAGTTCATCTCACAGAGTTACAACCTCTGCCTCAAGAAGCAGTTTGCTAACACTATTTTCGTGGAATCTGCAAAGTGATATTTGGGAGCCTATTGGGGCCCATGGTGATAAAGGAAATATCCTCACATAATAACTAAAGAGAAGCTTTCTGAGAAACTGCATTGCCATGTGTGAATGCCACCCACAGAGTTACACGTTTCTCTTCAGTGATCAGTTTGTTAGCACAGTTTTCTGGAAATCTGCAATTAGATACTTCATAGTGCAATGAACATTACAGTGACAAAGGAAATATCCACAGATGAAAACTAGAAAGAAGCTTTCTTAGAAACTTCTTGGTGATGTGTGAATTCATCTCACAGAGTTACACTTATGTTTCATGGAGCAGTCCATTAACACTGTCTTTGAGGAATCTGAGAAGGGCTTATTTAGATCACTTTGAGGCCTACGCTGATAAAGGAAATTTCATCCGTTCAAAACGTGAAAGAAGCTTTCTGAGAAACTTCTTTCTGATCTGTGAGTTCATCTCACAGAGTTACAATCTCTGCCTCAAGAAGCAGTTTGCTAACACTCTTTTCGTGGAATCTGCAAAATGATATTTGGGAGCCTATTGGGGCCCGTGGTGATAAAGGAAATATCCTCACATAATAACTAAAGAGAAGCTTTCTGAGAAACTGCATTGCTATGTGTGAATGCCACCCACAGAGTTACACGTTTCTCTTCAGTGATCAGTTTGTTAGCACAGTTTTCTGGAAATCTGCAATTAGATACTTCATAGTGCAATGAACATTACAGTGACAAAGGAAATATCCACAGATGAAAACTAGAAAGAAGCTTTCTTAGAAACTTCTTGGTGATGTGTGAATTCATCTCACAGAGTTACACTTATGTTTCGTGGAGCAGTCCATTAACACTGTCTTTGAGGAATCTGAGAAGGGCTTCTTTTGATCACATTGAGGCTTACGCTGATAAAGGAAATTTCATCCGTTCAAAACGTGAAAGAAGCTTCTGAGAAACTTCTTTCTGATCTGTGAGTTCATCTCACAGAGTTACAACCTCTGCCTCAAGAAGCAGTTTGCTAACACTCTTTTCGTGGAATCTGCAAAGTGATATTTGGGAGCCTATTGGGGCCCATGGTGATAAAGGAAATATCCTCACATAATAACTAAAGAGAAGCTTTCTGAGAAACTGCATTGCCATGTGTGAATGCAACTCACAGAGTTACGCCAGTGTTTTTTGGAGCCGTTTCTTTGGACTGTTTCCGTGGATTCTGAGAAGTGATATTTCAGATACCTTTGAAGAATAGAAGGAGAAAGGAAATACCCTTCAAGAGAAAGCGGAACCAAGCTTTCTGAGAAACTGCTTTGTGATATGTGAATTCATTTCACAGTGTTCTATCACCCGTTCTCGGGGGAGTTTCCTAGCACTCATTTTGAGGAATCTCAGATGTGATGTCTTGGATATCGTTGAATCGCATGCTGAATAAGGAACTATCCTCAGAGAAACCTGCAGAGAAGCCTTCTCAAAAACTTCTTTGTTGTGGGTGAATTCAGCCCACAGATGTCCATCATTGTTTCCACTGAGAAACTCGATAGCAGAATTTTCGCAGAATCTGCAATAGGACACACGGTGGCGCTCCAAGACCACAAATAACCTCGTCTTACTAAAGAAAGAAGCTTTCTGAGAAACCGCTATGTGATGTGTGAATTCAACTCACTAAGTTGCAGCTGTATTTCGTGGGGCCGTGGCCTAGGCCTATTTGTGTGGAATCTGAGAACCGATATTCCCGATCCCTTTGAAAACAATGGGGCCAATGGAAACATCTTCCAATAAAAATGAGAAAGAAGCTTTCTGAGAAACTTCTTTCTGATCTGTGAGTTCATCTCACAGAGTTACAACCTCTGCCTCAAGAAGCAGTTTGCTAACACTCTTTTCGTGGAATCTGCAAAGTGATATTTGGGAGCCTATTGGGGCCCATGGTGATAAAGGAAATATCCTCACATAATAACTAAAGAGAAGCTTTCTGAGAAACTGCATTGCCATGTGTGAATGCAACCCACAGAGTTACACGTTTCTCTTCAGTGATCAGTTTGTTAGCACAGTTTTCTAGAAATCTGCAATTAGATACTTCATAGCGCAATGAACATAACAGTGACAAAGGAAATATCCACAGATGAAAACTAGAAAGAAGCTTTCTTAGAAACTTCTTGGTGATGTGTGAATTCATCTCACAGAGTTACACTTATGTTTCGTGGAGCAGTCCATTAACACTGTCTTTTAGGAATCTGAGAAGGGCTTCTTTGTATCATATTGAGGCCTACGCTGATAAAAGAAATTTCATCCGTTGAAAACGTGAAAGAAGCTTTCTGAGAAACATCTTTCTGATCTGTGAGTTCATCTCACAGAGTTACAACCTCTGCCTCAAGAAGCAGATTGCTAACACTCTTTTCGTGGAATCTGCAAAGTGATATTTGGGAGCCTATTGGGGCCCATGGTAATAAAGGAAATATCCTCACATAATAACTAAAGAGAAGCTTTCTGAGAAACTGCATTGCTAAGTGTGAAAGCAACCCACAGAGTTACACGTTTCTCTTCAGTGATCAGTTTGTTAGCACAGTTTTCTGGAAATCTGCAATTAGATACTTCATAGCGCAATGAACATTACAGTGACAAAGGAAATATCCAGAGATGAAAACTAGAAAGAAGCTTTCTTAGAAACTTCTTGGTGATGTGTGAATTCATCTCACAGAGTTACACTTATGTTTCGTGGAGCAGTCCATTAACACTGTCTTTGAGGAATCTGAGAAGGGCTTCTTTAGATCACTTTGAGGCCTACGCTGATAAAGGAAATTTCATCCGTTCAAACCGTGAATGAAGCTTTCTGAGAAACTACTTTCTGATCTGTGAGTTCATCTCACAGAGTTACAACCTCTGCCTCAAGAAGCTGTTTGCTAACACTCTTTTCGTGGAATCTGCAAAGTGATATTTGGGAGCCCATTGGGGCCCATGGTGATAAAGGAAATATCCTCACATAAAAACTAAAGAGAAGCTTTCTGAGAAACTGCATTGCCATGTGTGAATGCAACCCACAGAGTTACACGTTTCTCTTCAGTGATCAGTTTGTTAGCACAGTTTTCTGAAAATCTGCAATTAGATACTTCATAGCGCAATGAACATTACAGTGACAAAGGAATTATCCACAGATGAAAACTAGAAAGAAGCTTTCTTAGAAACTTCTTTGTGATGTGTGAATTCATCTCACAGAGTTACACTTATGTTTAGTGGAGCAGTCCATTAACACTGTCTTTGAGGAATCTGAGAAGGTCTCCTTTAGACCACTTTGAGGCCTACGCTGATAAAGGAAATTTCATCCGTTCAAACCGTGAAAGAAGCTTTCTGAGAAACTTCTTTCTGATCTGTGAGTTCATCTCACAGAGTTACAACCTCTGCCTCAAGAAGCAGTTTGCTAACACTCTTTTCGTGGAATCTGCAAAGTGATATTTGGGAGCCTATTGGGGCCCATGGTGATAAAGGAAATATCCTCCATAATAACTAAAGAGAAGCTTTCTGAGAAACTGCATTGCCATGTGTGAATGCAACCCACAGAGTTACACGTTTCTCTTCAGTGATCAGTTTGTTAGCACAGTTTTCTGGAAATCTGCATTAGATACTTCATAGCGCAATGAACATAACAGTGACAAAGGAAATATCCACAGATGAAAACTAGAAAGAATCCTTCTTAGAAACTTCTTGGTGATGTGTGAATTCATCTCACAGAGTTACACTTATTTTTCGTGGAGCAGTCCATTAACACTGTCTTTGAGGAATCTGAGAAGGGCTTCTCTGGATCATATTGAGGCCTACGAAGATAAAGGAAATTTCATCCGTTCAAAACGTGAAAGAAGCTTTCTGAGAAACTTCTTTCTGATCTGTGAGTTCATCTCACAGAGTTACAACCTCTGCCTCAAGAAGCAGTTTGCTCACACTCTTTTCGTGGAATCTGCAAAGTGATATTTGGGAGCCTATTGGGGCCCATGGTAATAAAGGAAATATCCTCACATAATAACTAAAGAGAAGCTTTCTGAGAAACTGCATTGCCAAGTGTGAATGCAACCCACAGAGTTACACGTTTCTCTTCAGTGATCAGTTTGTTAGCACAGTTTTCTGGAAATCTGCAATTAGATACTTCATAGCGCAATGAACAATACAGTGACAAAGGAAATATCCACAGATGAAAACTAGAAAGAAGCTTTCTTAGAAACTTCTTGGTGATGTGTGAATTCATCTCACAGAGTTACACTTATGTTTCGTGGAGCAGTCCATTAACACTGTCTTTGAGGAATCTGAGAAGGGCTTCTTTGGATCACATTGAGGCCTACGCTGATAAAGGAAATTTCATCCGTTCAAAACGTGAAAGAAGCTTTCTGAGAAACTTCTTTCTGATCTGTGAGTTCATCTCACAGAGTTACAACCTCTGCCTCAAGAAGCAGTTTGCTAACACTCTTTTCGTGGAATCTGCAAAGTGATATTTGGGAGCCTATTGGGGCCCATGGTGATAAAGGAAATATCCTCACATAATAACTAAAGAGAAGCTTTCTGAGAAACTGCATTGCCATGTGTGAATGCCACCCACAGAGTTACACGTTTCTCTTCAGTGATCAGTTTGTTAGCACAGTTTTCTGGAAATCTGCAATTAGATACTTCATAGTGCAATGAACATTACAGTGACAAAGGAAATATCCACAGATGAAAACTAGAAAGAAGCTTTCTTAGAAACTTCTTGGTGATGTGTGAATTCATCTCACAGAGTTACACTTATGTTTCATGGAGCAGTCCATTAACACTGTCTTTGAGGAATCTGAGAAGGGCTTATTTAGATCACTTTGAGGCCTACGCTGATAAAGGAAATTTCATCCGTTCAAAACGTGAAAGAAGCTTTCTGAGAAACTTCTTTCTGATCTGTGAGTTCATCTCACAGAGTTACAATCTCTGCCTCAAGAAGCAGTTTGCTAACACTCTTTTCGTGGAATCTGCAAAATGATATTTGGGAGCCTATTGGGGCCCGTGGTGATAAAGGAAATATCCTCACATAATAACTAAAGAGAAGCTTTCTGAGAAACTGCATTGCTATGTGTGAATGCCACCCACAGAGTTACACGTTTCTCTTCAGTGATCAGTTTGTTAGCACAGTTTTCTGGAAATCTGCAATTAGATACTTCATAGTGCAATGAACATTACAGTGACAAAGGAAATATCCACAGATGAAAACTAGAAAGAAGCTTTCTTAGAAACTTCTTGGTGATGTGTGAATTCATCTCACAGAGTTACACTTATGTTTCGTGGAGCAGTCCATTAACACTGTCTTTGAGGAATCTGAGAAGGGCTTCTTTTGATCACATTGAGGCTTACGCTGATAAAGGAAATTTCATCCGTTCAAAACGTGAAAGAAGCTTCTGAGAAACTTCTTTCTGATCTGTGAGTTCATCTCACAGAGTTACAACCTCTGCCTCAAGAAGCAGTTTGCTAACACTCTTTTCGTGGAATCTGCAAAGTGATATTTGGGAGCCTATTGGGGCCCATGGTGATAAAGGAAATATCCTCACATAATAACTAAAGAGAAGCTTTCTGAGAAACTGCATTGCCATGTGTGAATGCAACTCACAGAGTTACGCCAGTGTTTTTTGGAGCCGTTTCTTTGGACTGTTTCCGTGGATTCTGAGAAGTGATATTTCAGATACCTTTGAAGAATAGAAGGAGAAAGGAAATACCCTTCAAGAGAAAGCGGAACCAAGCTTTCTGAGAAACTGCTTTGTGATATGTGAATTCATTTCACAGTGTTCTATCACCCGTTCTCGGGGGAGTTTCCTAGCACTCATTTTGAGGAATCTCAGATGTGATGTCTTGGATATCGTTGAATCGCATGCTGAATAAGGAACTATCCTCAGAGAAACCTGCAGAGAAGCCTTCTCAAAAACTTCTTTGTTGTGGGTGAATTCAGCCCACAGATGTCCATCATTGTTTCCACTGAGAAACTCGATAGCAGAATTTTCGCAGAATCTGCAATAGGACACACGGTGGCGCTCCAAGACCACAAATAACCTCGTCTTACTAAAGAAAGAAGCTTTCTGAGAAACCGCTATGTGATGTGTGAATTCAACTCACTAAGTTGCAGCTGTATTTCGTGGGGCCGTGGCCTAGGCCTATTTGTGTGGAATCTGAGAACCGATATTCCCGATCCCTTTGAAAACAATGGGGCCAATGGAAACATCTTCCAATAAAAATGAGAAAGAAGCTTTCTGAGAAACTTCTTTCTGATCTGTGAGTTCATCTCACAGAGTTACAACCGCTGCCTCAAGAAGCAGTTTGCTAACACTCTTTTCGTGGAATCTGCAAAGTGATATTTGGGAGCCTATTGGGGCCCATGGTGATAAAGGAAATATCCTCACATAATAACTAAAGAGAAGCTTTCTGAGAAACTGCATTGCCAAGTGTGCATGCAACTCACAGAGTTACACGTTTCTCTTCAGTGATCAGTTTGTTAGCACAGTTTTCTGGAAATCTGCAATTAGATACTTCATAGCGCAATGAACATTACAGTGACAAAGGAAATATCCACAGATGAAAACTAGAAAGAATCTTTCTTAGAATCTTCTTGGTGATGTGTGAATTCATCTCACAGAGTTACACTTATGTTTCGTGGAGCAGTCCATTAACACTGTCTTTGAGGAATCTGAGAAGGGCTTCTTTAGATCACTTTGAGGCCTACGCTGATAAAGGAAATTTCATCCGTTCAAAACGTGAAAGAAGCTTTCTGAGAAACTTCTTTCTGATCTGTGAGTTCATCTCACAGAGTTACAACCTCTGCCTCAAGAAGCAGTTTGCTAACACTCTTTTCGTGGAATCTGCAAAGTGATATTTGGGAGCCTATTGGGGCCCATGGTGATAAAGGAAATATCCTCACATAATAACTAAAGAGAAGCTTTCTGAGAAACTGCATTGCCATGTGTGAATGCAACTCACAGAGTTACGCTAGTGTTTTTTGGAGCCGTTTCTTTGGACTGTTTCCGTGGATTCTGAGAAGTGATATTTCAGATACCTTTGAAGAATAGAAGGAGAAAGGAAATATCCTTCAAGAGAACGCGGAACCAAGCTTTCTGAGAAACTGCTTTGTGATATGTGAATTCATTTCACAGTCTTCTATCACCCGTTCTCGGGGGAGTTTCCTAGCACTCATTTTGAGGAATCTCAGATGTGATGTCTTGGATATCGTTGAATCGCATGCTGAATAAGGAACTATCCTCAGAGAAACCTGCAGAGAAGCCTTCTCAAAAACTTCTTTGTTCTGGGTGAATTCAGCCCACAGATGTCCATCATTGTTTCCACTGAGAAACTCGCTAGCAGAATTTTCGCAGAATCTGCAATAGGACACACGGTGGCGCTCCAAGACCACAAATAACCTCGTCTTACTAAAGAAAGAAGCTTTCTGAGAAACCGCTAAGTGATGTGTGAATTCAACTCACTAAGTTGCAGCTGTATTTCGTGGGGCCGTGGCCTAGGCCTATTTGTGTGGAATCTGAGAACAGATATTCCCGATCCCCTTGAAAACAATGGGGCCAATGGAAACATCTTCCAATAAAAATGAGAAAGAAGCTTTCTGAGAAACTTCTTTCTGATCTGTGAGTTCATCTCACAGAGTTACAACCTCTGCCTCAAGAAGCAGTTTGCTAACACTCTTTTCGTGGAATCTGCAAAGTGATATTTGGGAGCCTATTGGGGCCCATGGTGATAAAGTAAATATCCTCACATAATAACTAAAGAGAAGCTTTCTGAGAAACTGCATTGCCAAGTGTGAATGCAACCCACAGAGTTACACGTTTCTCTTCAGTGATCAGTTCGTTAGCACAGTTTTCTGGAAATCTGCAATTAGATACTTCATAGTGCAATGAAATTTGCAGTGACAAAAGAAATATCCACAGATGAAAACTAGAAAGAAGCTTTCTTAGAAACTTCTTGGTGATGTGTGAATTCATCTCACAGAGTTACACTTATGTTTCATGGAGCAGTCCATTAACACTGTCTTTGAGGAATCTGAGAAGGGCTTCTTTAGATCACTTTGAGGCCTACGCTGATAAAGGAAATTTCATCCGTTCAAAACGTGAAAGAAGCTTTCTGAGAAACTTCTTTCTGATCTGTGAGTTCATCTCACAGAGTTACAACCTCTGCCTCAAGAAGCAGTTTGCTAACACTATTTTCGTGGAATCTGCAAAGTGATATTTGGGAGCCTATTGGGGCCCATGGTGATAAAGGAAATATCCTCACATAATAACTAAAGAGAAGCTTTCTGAGAAACTGCATTGCCATGTGTGAATGCCACCCACAGAGTTACACGTTTCTCTTCAGTGATCAGTTTGTTAGCACAGTTTTCTGGAAATCTGCAATTAGATACTTCATAGTGCAATGAACATTACAGTGACAAAGGAAATATCCACAGATGAAAACTAGAAAGAAGCTTTCTTAGAAACTTCTTGGTGATGTGTGAATTCATCTCACAGAGTTACACTTATGTTTCATGGAGCAGTCCATTAACACTGTCTTTGAGGAATCTGAGAAGGGCTTATTTAGATCACTTTGAGGCCTACGCTGATAAAGGAAATTTCATCCGTTCAAAACGTGAAAGAAGCTTTCTGAGAAACTTCTTTCTGATCTGTGAGTTCATCTCACAGAGTTACAATCTCTGCCTCAAGAAGCAGTTTGCTAACACTCTTTTCGTGGAATCTGCAAAATGATATTTGGGAGCCTATTGGGGCCCGTGGTGATAAAGGAAATATCCTCACATAATAACTAAAGAGAAGCTTTCTGAGAAACTGCATTGCTATGTGTGAATGCCACCCACAGAGTTACACGTTTCTCTTCAGTGATCAGTTTGTTAGCACAGTTTTCTGGAAATCTGCAATTAGATACTTCATAGTGCAATGAACATTACAGTGACAAAGGAAATATCCACAGATGAAAACTAGAAAGAAGCTTTCTTAGAAACTTCTTGGTGATGTGTGAATTCATCTCACAGAGTTACACTTATGTTTCGTGGAGCAGTCCATTAACACTGTCTTTGAGGAATCTGAGAAGGGCTTCTTTTGATCACATTGAGGCTTACGCTGATAAAGGAAATTTCATCCGTTCAAAACGTGAAAGAAGCTTCTGAGAAACTTCTTTCTGATCTGTGAGTTCATCTCACAGAGTTACAACCTCTGCCTCAAGAAGCAGTTTGCTAACACTCTTTTCGTGGAATCTGCAAAGTGATATTTGGGAGCCTATTGGGGCCCATGGTGATAAAGGAAATATCCTCACATAATAACTAAAGAGAAGCTTTCTGAGAAACTGCATTGCCATGTGTGAATGCAACTCACAGAGTTACGCCAGTGTTTTTTGGAGCCGTTTCTTTGGACTGTTTCCGTGGATTCTGAGAAGTGATATTTCAGATACCTTTGAAGAATAGAAGGAGAAAGGAAATACCCTTCAAGAGAAAGCGGAACCAAGCTTTCTGAGAAACTGCTTTGTGATATGTGAATTCATTTCACAGTGTTCTATCACCCGTTCTCGGGGGAGTTTCCTAGCACTCATTTTGAGGAATCTCAGATGTGATGTCTTGGATATCGTTGAATCGCATGCTGAATAAGGAACTATCCTCAGAGAAACCTGCAGAGAAGCCTTCTCAAAAACTTCTTTGTTGTGGGTGAATTCAGCCCACAGATGTCCATCATTGTTTCCACTGAGAAACTCGATAGCAGAATTTTCGCAGAATCTGCAATAGGACACACGGTGGCGCTCCAAGACCACAAATAACCTCGTCTTACTAAAGAAAGAAGCTTTCTGAGAAACCGCTATGTGATGTGTGAATTCAACTCACTAAGTTGCAGCTGTATTTCGTGGGGCCGTGGCCTAGGCCTATTTGTGTGGAATCTGAGAACCGATATTCCCGATCCCTTTGAAAACAATGGGGCCAATGGAAACATCTTCCAATAAAAATGAGAAAGAAGCTTTCTGAGAAACTTCTTTCTGATCTGTGAGTTCATCTCACAGAGTTACAACCGCTGCCTCAAGAAGCAGTTTGCTAACACTCTTTTCGTGGAATCTGCAAAGTGATATTTGGGAGCCTATTGGGGCCCATGGTGATAAAGGAAATATCCTCACATAATAACTAAAGAGAAGCTTTCTGAGAAACTGCATTGCCAAGTGTGCATGCAACTCACAGAGTTACACGTTTCTCTTCAGTGATCAGTTTGTTAGCACAGTTTTCTGGAAATCTGCAATTAGATACTTCATAGCGCAATGAACATTACAGTGACAAAGGAAATATCCACAGATGAAAACTAGAAAGAATCTTTCTTAGAATCTTCTTGGTGATGTGTGAATTCATCTCACAGAGTTACACTTATGTTTCGTGGAGCAGTCCATTAACACTGTCTTTGAGGAATCTGAGAAGGGCTTCTTTAGATCACTTTGAGGCCTACGCTGATAAAGGAAATTTCATCCGTTCAAAACGTGAAAGAAGCTTTCTGAGAAACTTCTTTCTGATCTGTGAGTTCATCTCACAGAGTTACAACCTCTGCCTCAAGAAGCAGTTTGCTAACACTCTTTTCGTGGAATCTGCAAAGTGATATTTGGGAGCCTATTGGGGCCCATGGTGATAAAGGAAATATCCTCACATAATAACTAAAGAGAAGCTTTCTGAGAAACTGCATTGCCATGTGTGAATGCAACCCACAGAGTTACACGTTTCTCTTCAGTGATCAGTTTGTTAGCACAGTTTTCTAGAAATCTGCAATTAGATACTTCATAGCGCAATGAACATAACAGTGACAAAGGAAATATCCACAGATGAAAACTAGAAAGAAGCTTTCTTAGAAACTTCTTGGTGATGTGTGAATTCATCTCACAGAGTTACACTTATGTTTCGTGGAGCAGTCCATTAACACTGTCTTTTAGGAATCTGAGAAGGGCTTCTTTGTATCATATTGAGGCCTACGCTGATAAAAGAAATTTCATCCGTTGAAAACGTGAAAGAAGCTTTCTGAGAAACATCTTTCTGATCTGTGAGTTCATCTCACAGAGTTACAACCTCTGCCTCAAGAAGCAGATTGCTAACACTCTTTTCGTGGAATCTGCAAAGTGATATTTGGGAGCCTATTGGGGCCCATGGTAATAAAGGAAATATCCTCACATAATAACTAAAGAGAAGCTTTCTGAGAAACTGCATTGCTAAGTGTGAAAGCAACCCACAGAGTTACACGTTTCTCTTCAGTGATCAGTTTGTTAGCACAGTTTTCTGGAAATCTGCAATTAGATACTTCATAGCGCAATGAACATTACAGTGACAAAGGAAATATCCAGAGATGAAAACTAGAAAGAAGCTTTCTTAGAAACTTCTTGGTGATGTGTGAATTCATCTCACAGAGTTACACTTATGTTTCGTGGAGCAGTCCATTAACACTGTCTTTGAGGAATCTGAGAAGGGCTTCTTTAGATCACTTTGAGGCCTACGCTGATAAAGGAAATTTCATCCGTTCAAACCGTGAATGAAGCTTTCTGAGAAACTACTTTCTGATCTGTGAGTTCATCTCACAGAGTTACAACCTCTGCCTCAAGAAGCTGTTTGCTAACACTCTTTTCGTGGAATCTGCAAAGTGATATTTGGGAGCCCATTGGGGCCCATGGTGATAAAGGAAATATCCTCACATAAAAACTAAAGAGAAGCTTTCTGAGAAACTGCATTGCCATGTGTGAATGCAACCCACAGAGTTACACGTTTCTCTTCAGTGATCAGTTTGTTAGCACAGTTTTCTGAAAATCTGCAATTAGATACTTCATAGCGCAATGAACATTACAGTGACAAAGGAATTATCCACAGATGAAAACTAGAAAGAAGCTTTCTTAGAAACTTCTTTGTGATGTGTGAATTCATCTCACAGAGTTACACTTATGTTTAGTGGAGCAGTCCATTAACACTGTCTTTGAGGAATCTGAGAAGGTCTCCTTTAGACCACTTTGAGGCCTACGCTGATAAAGGAAATTTCATCCGTTCAAACCGTGAAAGAAGCTTTCTGAGAAACTTCTTTCTGATCTGTGAGTTCATCTCACAGAGTTACAACCTCTGCCTCAAGAAGCAGTTTGCTAACACTCTTTTCGTGGAATCTGCAAAGTGATATTTGGGAGCCTATTGGGGCCCATGGTGATAAAGGAAATATCCTCCATAATAACTAAAGAGAAGCTTTCTGAGAAACTGCATTGCCATGTGTGAATGCAACCCACAGAGTTACACGTTTCTCTTCAGTGATCAGTTTGTTAGCACAGTTTTCTGGAAATCTGCATTAGATACTTCATAGCGCAATGAACATAACAGTGACAAAGGAAATATCCACAGATGAAAACTAGAAAGAATCCTTCTTAGAAACTTCTTGGTGATGTGTGAATTCATCTCACAGAGTTACACTTATTTTTCGTGGAGCAGTCCATTAACACTGTCTTTGAGGAATCTGAGAAGGGCTTCTCTGGATCATATTGAGGCCTACGAAGATAAAGGAAATTTCATCCGTTCAAAACGTGAAAGAAGCTTTCTGAGAAACTTCTTTCTGATCTGTGAGTTCATCTCACAGAGTTACAACCTCTGCCTCAAGAAGCAGTTTGCTCACACTCTTTTCGTGGAATCTGCAAAGTGATATTTGGGAGCCTATTGGGGCCCATGGTGAGAAAGGAAATATCCTCACATAATAACTAAAGAGAAGCTTTCTGAGAAACTGCATTGCCATGTGTGAATGCAACCCACAGAGTTACACGTTTCTCTTCAGTGATCAGTTTGTTAGCACAGTTTTCTAGAAATCTGCAATTAGATACTTCATAGCGCAATGAACATAACAGTGACAAAGGAAATATCCACAGATGAAAACTAGAAAGAAGCTTTCTTAGAAACTTCTTGGTGATGTGTGAATTCATCTCACAGAGTTACACTTATGTTTCGTGGAGCAGTCCATTAACACTGTCTTTTAGGAATCTGAGAAGGGCTTCTTTGTATCATATTGAGGCCTACGCTGATAAAAGAAATTTCATCCGTTGAAAACGTGAAAGAAGCTTTCTGAGAAACATCTTTCTGATCTGTGAGTTCATCTCACAGAGTTACAACCTCTGCCTCAAGAAGCAGATTGCTAACACTCTTTTCGTGGAATCTGCAAAGTGATATTTGGGAGCCTATTGGGGCCCATGGTAATAAAGGAAATATCCTCACATAATAACTAAAGAGAAGCTTTCTGAGAAACTGCATTGCTAAGTGTGAAAGCAACCCACAGAGTTACACGTTTCTCTTCAGTGATCAGTTTGTTAGCACAGTTTTCTGGAAATCTGCAATTAGATACTTCATAGCGCAATGAACATTACAGTGACAAAGGAAATATCCAGAGATGAAAACTAGAAAGAAGCTTTCTTAGAAACTTCTTGGTGATGTGTGAATTCATCTCACAGAGTTACACTTATGTTTCGTGGAGCAGTCCATTAACACTGTCTTTGAGGAATCTGAGAAGGGCTTCTTTAGATCACTTTGAGGCCTACGCTGATAAAGGAAATTTCATCCGTTCAAACCGTGAATGAAGCTTTCTGAGAAACTACTTTCTGATCTGTGAGTTCATCTCACAGAGTTACAACCTCTGCCTCAAGAAGCTGTTTGCTAACACTCTTTTCGTGGAATCTGCAAAGTGATATTTGGGAGCCCATTGGGGCCCATGGTGATAAAGGAAATATCCTCACATAAAAACTAAAGAGAAGCTTTCTGAGAAACTGCATTGCCATGTGTGAATGCAACCCACAGAGTTACACGTTTCTCTTCAGTGATCAGTTTGTTAGCACAGTTTTCTGAAAATCTGCAATTAGATACTTCATAGCGCAATGAACATTACAGTGACAAAGGAATTATCCACAGATGAAAACTAGAAAGAAGCTTTCTTAGAAACTTCTTTGTGATGTGTGAATTCATCTCACAGAGTTACACTTATGTTTAGTGGAGCAGTCCATTAACACTGTCTTTGAGGAATCTGAGAAGGTCTCCTTTAGACCACTTTGAGGCCTACGCTGATAAAGGAAATTTCATCCGTTCAAACCGTGAAAGAAGCTTTCTGAGAAACTTCTTTCTGATCTGTGAGTTCATCTCACAGAGTTACAACCTCTGCCTCAAGAAGCAGTTTGCTAACACTCTTTTCGTGGAATCTGCAAAGTGATATTTGGGAGCCTATTGGGGCCCATGGTGATAAAGGAAATATCCTCCATAATAACTAAAGAGAAGCTTTCTGAGAAACTGCATTGCCATGTGTGAATGCAACCCACAGAGTTACACGTTTCTCTTCAGTGATCAGTTTGTTAGCACAGTTTTCTGGAAATCTGCATTAGATACTTCATAGCGCAATGAACATAACAGTGACAAAGGAAATATCCACAGATGAAAACTAGAAAGAATCCTTCTTAGAAACTTCTTGGTGATGTGTGAATTCATCTCACAGAGTTACACTTATTTTTCGTGGAGCAGTCCATTAACACTGTCTTTGAGGAATCTGAGAAGGGCTTCTCTGGATCATATTGAGGCCTACGAAGATAAAGGAAATTTCATCCGTTCAAAACGTGAAAGAAGCTTTCTGAGAAACTTCTTTCTGATCTGTGAGTTCATCTCACAGAGTTACAACCTCTGCCTCAAGAAGCAGTTTGCTCACACTCTTTTCGTGGAATCTGCAAAGTGATATTTGGGAGCCTATTGGGGCCCATGGTAATAAAGGAAATATCCTCACATAATAACTAAAGAGAAGCTTTCTGAGAAACTGCATTGCCAAGTGTGAATGCAACCCACAGAGTTACACGTTTCTCTTCAGTGATCAGTTTGTTAGCACAGTTTTCTGGAAATCTGCAATTAGATACTTCATAGCGCAATGAACAATACAGTGACAAAGGAAATATCCACAGATGAAAACTAGAAAGAAGCTTTCTTAGAAACTTCTTGGTGATGTGTGAATTCATCTCACAGAGTTACACTTATGTTTCGTGGAGCAGTCCATTAACACTGTCTTTGAGGAATCTGAGAAGGGCTTCTTTGGATCACATTGAGGCCTACGCTGATAAAGGAAATTTCATCCGTTCAAAACGTGAAAGAAGCTTTCTGAGAAACTTCTTTCTGATCTGTGAGTTCATCTCACAGAGTTACAACCTCTGCCTCAAGAAGCAGTTTGCTAACACTCTTTTCGTGGAATCTGCAAAGTGATATTTGGGAGCCTATTGAGGCCCATGGTGATAAAGGAAATATCCTCACATAATAACTAAAGAGAAGCTTTCTGAGAAACTGCATTGCCATGTGTGAATGCAACTCACAGAGTTACACGTTTCTCTTCAGTGATCAGTTTGTTAGCACAGTTTTCTGGAAATCTGCAATTAGATATTTCATAGCGCAATGAACATTACAGTAACAAAGGAAATATCCACAGATAAAAACTAGAAAGAAGCTTTCTTAGAAACTTCTTGGTGATGTGTGAATTCATCTCACAGAGTTACACTTATGTTTCGTGGAGCAGTCCATTAACACTGTCTTTGAGGAATCTGAGAAGGGCTTCTTTAGATCACTTTGAGGCCTACGCTGATAAAGGAAATTTCATCCGTTCAAAACGTGAAAGAAGCTTTCTGAGAAACTTCTTTCTGATCTGTGAGTTCATCTCACAGAGTTACAACCTCTGCCTCAAGAAGCAGTTTGCTAACACTCTTTACGTGAAATCTGCAAAGTGATATTTGGGAGCCTATTGGGGCCCATGGTGATAAAGGAAATATCCTCACATAATAACTAAAGAGAAGCTTTCTGAGAAACTGCATTGCCAAGTGTGAATGCAACCCACAGAGTTACACGTTTCTCTTCAGTGATCAGTTTGTTAGCACAGTTTTCTGGAAATCTGCAATTAGATACTTCATAGCGCAATGAACATTACAGTGACAAAGGAAATACCCACAGATGAAAACTAGAAAGAAGCTTTCTTAGAAACTTCTTGGTGATGTGTGAATTCATCTCACAGAGTTACACTTATGTTTCGTGGAGCAGTCCATTAACACTGTCTTTGAGGAATCTGAGAAGGGCTTCTTTGGATCATATTCAGGCTTACGCTGATAAAGGAAATTTCATCCGTTCAAAACGTGAAAGAAGCTTTCTGAGAAACTTCTTTCTGATCTGTGAGTTCATCTCACAGAGTTACAACCTCTGCCTCAAGAAGCAGTTTGCTAACACTCTTTTCGTGGAATCTGCAAAATGATATTTGGGAGCCTATTGGGGCCCATGGTGATAAAGGAAGTATCCTCACATAATAACTAAAGAGAAACTTTCTGAGAAACTGCATTGCCATGTGTGAATGCAACCCACAGAGTTACACATTTCTCTTCAGTGATCAGTTTGTTAGCACAGTTTTCTGGAAATCTGCAATTAGATACTTCATAGCGCAATGAACATAACAGTGACAAAGGAAATATCCACAGATGAAAACTAGAAAGAATCCTTCTTAGAAACTTCTTGGTGATGTGTGAATTCATCTCACAGAGTTACACTTATGTTTCGTGGAGCAGTCCATTAACACTGTCTTTGAGGAATCTGAGAAGGGCTTCTCTGGATCATATTGAGGCCTACGATGATAAAGGAAATTTCATCCGTTCAAAACGTGAAAGAAGCTTTCTGAGAAATTTCTTTCTGATCTGTGAGTTCATCTCACAGAGTTACAACCTCTGCCTCAAGAAGCAGTTTGCTAACACTCTTTTCGTGGAATCTGCAAAGTGATATTTGGGAGCCTATTGGGGCCCATGGTAATAAAGGAAATATCCTCACATAATAACTAAAGAGAAGCTTTCTGAGAAACTGCATTGCCAAGTGTGAATGCAACCCACAGAGTTACACGTTTCTCTTCAGTGATCAGTTTGTTAGCACAGTTTTCTGGAAATCTGCAATTAGATACTTCATAGCGCAATGAACAATACAGTGACAAAGGAAATATCCACAGATGAAAACTAGAAAGAAGCTTTCTTAGAAACTTCTTGGTGATGTGTGAATTCATCTCACAGAGTTACACTTATGTTTCGTGGAGCAGTCAATTAACACTGTCTTTGAGGAATCTGAGAAGGGCTTCTTTAGATCACTTTGAGGCCTACGCTGATAAAGGAAATTTCATCCGTTCAAAACGTGAAAGAAGCTTTCTGAGAAACTTCTTTCTGATCTGTGAGTTCATCTCCCAGAGTTACAACCTCTGCCTCAAGAAGCAGGTTGCTAACACTCTTTTCGTGGAATCTGCAAAGTGATATTTGGGAGCCTATTGGGGCCCATGGTGAGAAAGGAAATATCCTCACATAATAACTAAAGAGAAGCTTTCTGAGAAACTGCATTGCCATGTGTGAATGCAACTCACAGAGTTACGCCAGTGTTTTTTGGAGCCGTTTCTTTGGACTGTTTCCGTGGATTCTGAGAAGTGATATTTCAGATAGCTTTGAAGAATAGAAGGAGAAAGGAAATATCCTTCAAGAGAAAGCGGAACCAAGCTTTCTGAGAAACTGCTTTGTGATATGTGAATTCATTTCACAGTGTTCTATCACCCGTTCTCGGGGGAGTTTCCTAGCACTCATTTTGAGGGATCTCAGATGTGATGTCTTGGATATCGTTGTATCGCATGCTGAATAAGGAACTATCCTCAGAGAAACCTACAGAGAAGCCTTCTCAAAAACTTCTTTGTTGTGGGTGAATTCAGCCCACAGATGTCCATCATTGTTTCCACTGAGAAACTCGCTAGCAGAATTTTCGCAGAATCTGCAATAGGACACACGGTGGCGCTCCAAGACCACAAATAACCTCGTCTTACTAAAGAAAGAAGATTTCTGAGAAACCGCTATGTGATGTGTGAATTCAACTCACTAAGTTGCAGCTGTATTTCGTGGGGCCGTGGCCTAGGCCTATTTGTGTGGAATCTGAGAACAGATATTCCCGATCCCTTTGAAAACAATGGGGCCAATGGAAACATCTTTCAATAAAAATGAGAAAGAAGCTTTCTGAGAAACTTCTTTCTGATCTGTGAGTTCATCTCACAGAGTTACAACCTCTGCCTCAAGAAGCAGTTTGCTAACACTCTTTTCGTGGAATCTGCAAAGTGATATTTGGGAGCCTATTGGGGCCCATGGTGATAAAGTAAATATCCTCACATAATAACTAAAGAGAAGCTTTCTGAGAAACTGCATTGCCAAGTGTGAATGCAACCCACAGAGTTACACGTTTCTCTTCAGTGATCAGTTCGTTAGCACAGTTTTCTGGAAATCTGCAATTAGATACTTCATAGTGCAATGAAATTTGCAGTGACAAAAGAAATATCCACAGATGAAAACTAGAAAGAAGCTTTCTTAGAAACTTCTTGGTGATGTGTGAATTCATCTCACAGAGTTACACTTATGTTTCATGGAGCAGTCCATTAACACTGTCTTTGAGGAATCTGAGAAGGGCTTCTTTAGATCACTTTGAGGCCTACGCTGATAAAGGAAATTTCATCCGTTCAAAACGTGAAAGAAGCTTTCTGAGAAACTTCTTTCTGATCTGTGAGTTCATCTCACAGAGTTACAACCTCTGCCTCAAGAAGCAGTTTGCTAACACTATTTTCGTGGAATCTGCAAAGTGATATTTGGGAGCCTATTGGGGCCCATGGTGATAAAGGAAATATCCTCACATAATAACTAAAGAGAAGCTTTCTGAGAAACTGCATTGCCATGTGTGAATGCCACCCACAGAGTTACACGTTTCTCTTCAGTGATCAGTTTGTTAGCACAGTTTTCTGGAAATCTGCAATTAGATACTTCATAGTGCAATGAACATTACAGTGACAAAGGAAATATCCACAGATGAAAACTAGAAAGAAGCTTTCTTAGAAACTTCTTGGTGATGTGTGAATTCATCTCACAGAGTTACACTTATGTTTCATGGAGCAGTCCATTAACACTGTCTTTGAGGAATCTGAGAAGGGCTTATTTAGATCACTTTGAGGCCTACGCTGATAAAGGAAATTTCATCCGTTCAAAACGTGAAAGAAGCTTTCTGAGAAACTTCTTTCTGATCTGTGAGTTCATCTCACAGAGTTACAATCTCTGCCTCAAGAAGCAGTTTGCTAACACTCTTTTCGTGGAATCTGCAAAATGATATTTGGGAGCCTATTGGGGCCCGTGGTGATAAAGGAAATATCCTCACATAATAACTAAAGAGAAGCTTTCTGAGAAACTGCATTGCTATGTGTGAATGCCACCCACAGAGTTACACGTTTCTCTTCAGTGATCAGTTTGTTAGCACAGTTTTCTGGAAATCTGCAATTAGATACTTCATAGTGCAATGAACATTACAGTGACAAAGGAAATATCCACAGATGAAAACTAGAAAGAAGCTTTCTTAGAAACTTCTTGGTGATGTGTGAATTCATCTCACAGAGTTACACTTATGTTTCGTGGAGCAGTCCATTAACACTGTCTTTGAGGAATCTGAGAAGGGCTTCTTTTGATCACATTGAGGCTTACGCTGATAAAGGAAATTTCATCCGTTCAAAACGTGAAAGAAGCTTCTGAGAAACTTCTTTCTGATCTGTGAGTTCATCTCACAGAGTTACAACCTCTGCCTCAAGAAGCAGTTTGCTAACACTCTTTTCGTGGAATCTGCAAAGTGATATTTGGGAGCCTATTGGGGCCCATGGTGATAAAGGAAATATCCTCACATAATAACTAAAGAGAAGCTTTCTGAGAAACTGCATTGCCATGTGTGAATGCAACTCACAGAGTTACGCCAGTGTTTTTTGGAGCCGTTTCTTTGGACTGTTTCCGTGGATTCTGAGAAGTGATATTTCAGATACCTTTGAAGAATAGAAGGAGAAAGGAAATACCCTTCAAGAGAAAGCGGAACCAAGCTTTCTGAGAAACTGCTTTGTGATATGTGAATTCATTTCACAGTGTTCTATCACCCGTTCTCGGGGGAGTTTCCTAGCACTCATTTTGAGGAATCTCAGATGTGATGTCTTGGATATCGTTGAATCGCATGCTGAATAAGGAACTATCCTCAGAGAAACCTGCAGAGAAGCCTTCTCAAAAACTTCTTTGTTGTGGGTGAATTCAGCCCACAGATGTCCATCATTGTTTCCACTGAGAAACTCGATAGCAGAATTTTCGCAGAATCTGCAATAGGACACACGGTGGCGCTCCAAGACCACAAATAACCTCGTCTTACTAAAGAAAGAAGCTTTCTGAGAAACCGCTATGTGATGTGTGAATTCAACTCACTAAGTTGCAGCTGTATTTCGTGGGGCCGTGGCCTAGGCCTATTTGTGTGGAATCTGAGAACCGATATTCCCGATCCCTTTGAAAACAATGGGGCCAATGGAAACATCTTCCAATAAAAATGAGAAAGAAGCTTTCTGAGAAACTTCTTTCTGATCTGTGAGTTCATCTCACAGAGTTACAACCGCTGCCTCAAGAAGCAGTTTGCTAACACTCTTTTCGTGGAATCTGCAAAGTGATATTTGGGAGCCTATTGGGGCCCATGGTGATAAAGGAAATATCCTCACATAATAACTAAAGAGAAGCTTTCTGAGAAACTGCATTGCCAAGTGTGCATGCAACTCACAGAGTTACACGTTTCTCTTCAGTGATCAGTTTGTTAGCACAGTTTTCTGGAAATCTGCAATTAGATACTTCATAGCGCAATGAACATTACAGTGACAAAGGAAATATCCACAGATGAAAACTAGAAAGAATCTTTCTTAGAATCTTCTTGGTGATGTGTGAATTCATCTCACAGAGTTACACTTATGTTTCGTGGAGCAGTCCATTAACACTGTCTTTGAGGAATCTGAGAAGGGCTTCTTTAGATCACTTTGAGGCCTACGCTGATAAAGGAAATTTCATCCGTTCAAAACGTGAAAGAAGCTTTCTGAGAAACTTCTTTCTGATCTGTGAGTTCATCTCACAGAGTTACAACCTCTGCCTCAAGAAGCAGTTTGCTAACACTCTTTTCGTGGAATCTGCAAAGTGATATTTGGGAGCCTATTGGGGCCCATGGTGATAAAGGAAATATCCTCACATAATAACTAAAGAGAAGCTTTCTGAGAAACTGCATTGCCATGTGTGAATGCAACCCACAGAGTTACACGTTTCTCTTCAGTGATCAGTTTGTTAGCACAGTTTTCTAGAAATCTGCAATTAGATACTTCATAGCGCAATGAACATAACAGTGACAAAGGAAATATCCACAGATGAAAACTAGAAAGAAGCTTTCTTAGAAACTTCTTGGTGATGTGTGAATTCATCTCACAGAGTTACACTTATGTTTCGTGGAGCAGTCCATTAACACTGTCTTTTAGGAATCTGAGAAGGGCTTCTTTGTATCATATTGAGGCCTACGCTGATAAAAGAAATTTCATCCGTTGAAAACGTGAAAGAAGCTTTCTGAGAAACATCTTTCTGATCTGTGAGTTCATCTCACAGAGTTACAACCTCTGCCTCAAGAAGCAGATTGCTAACACTCTTTTCGTGGAATCTGCAAAGTGATATTTGGGAGCCTATTGGGGCCCATGGTAATAAAGGAAATATCCTCACATAATAACTAAAGAGAAGCTTTCTGAGAAACTGCATTGCTAAGTGTGAAAGCAACCCACAGAGTTACACGTTTCTCTTCAGTGATCAGTTTGTTAGCACAGTTTTCTGGAAATCTGCAATTAGATACTTCATAGCGCAATGAACATTACAGTGACAAAGGAAATATCCAGAGATGAAAACTAGAAAGAAGCTTTCTTAGAAACTTCTTGGTGATGTGTGAATTCATCTCACAGAGTTACACTTATGTTTCGTGGAGCAGTCCATTAACACTGTCTTTGAGGAATCTGAGAAGGGCTTCTTTAGATCACTTTGAGGCCTACGCTGATAAAGGAAATTTCATCCGTTCAAACCGTGAATGAAGCTTTCTGAGAAACTACTTTCTGATCTGTGAGTTCATCTCACAGAGTTACAACCTCTGCCTCAAGAAGCTGTTTGCTAACACTCTTTTCGTGGAATCTGCAAAGTGATATTTGGGAGCCCATTGGGGCCCATGGTGATAAAGGAAATATCCTCACATAAAAACTAAAGAGAAGCTTTCTGAGAAACTGCATTGCCATGTGTGAATGCAACCCACAGAGTTACACGTTTCTCTTCAGTGATCAGTTTGTTAGCACAGTTTTCTGAAAATCTGCAATTAGATACTTCATAGCGCAATGAACATTACAGTGACAAAGGAATTATCCACAGATGAAAACTAGAAAGAAGCTTTCTTAGAAACTTCTTTGTGATGTGTGAATTCATCTCACAGAGTTACACTTATGTTTAGTGGAGCAGTCCATTAACACTGTCTTTGAGGAATCTGAGAAGGTCTCCTTTAGACCACTTTGAGGCCTACGCTGATAAAGGAAATTTCATCCGTTCAAACCGTGAAAGAAGCTTTCTGAGAAACTTCTTTCTGATCTGTGAGTTCATCTCACAGAGTTACAACCTCTGCCTCAAGAAGCAGTTTGCTAACACTCTTTTCGTGGAATCTGCAAAGTGATATTTGGGAGCCTATTGGGGCCCATGGTGATAAAGGAAATATCCTCCATAATAACTAAAGAGAAGCTTTCTGAGAAACTGCATTGCCATGTGTGAATGCAACCCACAGAGTTACACGTTTCTCTTCAGTGATCAGTTTGTTAGCACAGTTTTCTGGAAATCTGCATTAGATACTTCATAGCGCAATGAACATAACAGTGACAAAGGAAATATCCACAGATGAAAACTAGAAAGAATCCTTCTTAGAAACTTCTTGGTGATGTGTGAATTCATCTCACAGAGTTACACTTATTTTTCGTGGAGCAGTCCATTAACACTGTCTTTGAGGAATCTGAGAAGGGCTTCTCTGGATCATATTGAGGCCTACGAAGATAAAGGAAATTTCATCCGTTCAAAACGTGAAAGAAGCTTTCTGAGAAACTTCTTTCTGATCTGTGAGTTCATCTCACAGAGTTACAACCTCTGCCTCAAGAAGCAGTTTGCTCACACTCTTTTCGTGGAATCTGCAAAGTGATATTTGGGAGCCTATTGGGGCCCATGGTAATAAAGGAAATATCCTCACATAATAACTAAAGAGAAGCTTTCTGAGAAACTGCATTGCCAAGTGTGAATGCAACCCACAGAGTTACACGTTTCTCTTCAGTGATCAGTTTGTTAGCACAGTTTTCTGGAAATCTGCAATTAGATACTTCATAGCGCAATGAACAATACAGTGACAAAGGAAATATCCACAGATGAAAACTAGAAAGAAGCTTTCTTAGAAACTTCTTGGTGATGTGTGAATTCATCTCACAGAGTTACACTTATGTTTCGTGGAGCAGTCCATTAACACTGTCTTTGAGGAATCTGAGAAGGGCTTCTTTGGATCACATTGAGGCCTACGCTGATAAAGGAAATTTCATCCGTTCAAAACGTGAAAGAAGCTTTCTGAGAAACTTCTTTCTGATCTGTGAGTTCATCTCACAGAGTTACAACCTCTGCCTCAAGAAGCAGTTTGCTAACACTCTTTTCGTGGAATCTGCAAAGTGATATTTGGGAGCCTATTGAGGCCCATGGTGATAAAGGAAATATCCTCACATAATAACTAAAGAGAAGCTTTCTGAGAAACTGCATTGCCATGTGTGAATGCAACTCACAGAGTTACACGTTTCTCTTCAGTGATCAGTTTGTTAGCACAGTTTTCTGGAAATCTGCAATTAGATATTTCATAGCGCAATGAACATTACAGTAACAAAGGAAATATCCACAGATAAAAACTAGAAAGAAGCTTTCTTAGAAACTTCTTGGTGATGTGTGAATTCATCTCACAGAGTTACACTTATGTTTCGTGGAGCAGTCCATTAACACTGTCTTTGAGGAATCTGAGAAGGGCTTCTTTAGATCACTTTGAGGCCTACGCTGATAAAGGAAATTTCATCCGTTCAAAACGTGAAAGAAGCTTTCTGAGAAACTTCTTTCTGATCTGTGAGTTCATCTCACAGAGTTACAACCTCTGCCTCAAGAAGCAGTTTGCTAACACTCTTTACGTGAAATCTGCAAAGTGATATTTGGGAGCCTATTGGGGCCCATGGTGATAAAGGAAATATCCTCACATAATAACTAAAGAGAAGCTTTCTGAGAAACTGCATTGCCAAGTGTGAATGCAACCCACAGAGTTACACGTTTCTCTTCAGTGATCAGTTTGTTAGCACAGTTTTCTGGAAATCTGCAATTAGATACTTCATAGCGCAATGAACATTACAGTGACAAAGGAAATACCCACAGATGAAAACTAGAAAGAAGCTTTCTTAGAAACTTCTTGGTGATGTGTGAATTCATCTCACAGAGTTACACTTATGTTTCGTGGAGCAGTCCATTAACACTGTCTTTGAGGAATCTGAGAAGGGCTTCTTTGGATCATATTCAGGCTTACGCTGATAAAGGAAATTTCATCCGTTCAAAACGTGAAAGAAGCTTTCTGAGAAACTTCTTTCTGATCTGTGAGTTCATCTCACAGAGTTACAACCTCTGCCTCAAGAAGCAGTTTGCTAACACTCTTTTCGTGGAATCTGCAAAATGATATTTGGGAGCCTATTGGGGCCCATGGTGATAAAGGAAGTATCCTCACATAATAACTAAAGAGAAACTTTCTGAGAAACTGCATTGCCATGTGTGAATGCAACCCACAGAGTTACACATTTCTCTTCAGTGATCAGTTTGTTAGCACAGTTTTCTGGAAATCTGCAATTAGATACTTCATAGCGCAATGAACATAACAGTGACAAAGGAAATATCCACAGATGAAAACTAGAAAGAATCCTTCTTAGAAACTTCTTGGTGATGTGTGAATTCATCTCACAGAGTTACACTTATGTTTCGTGGAGCAGTCCATTAACACTGTCTTTGAGGAATCTGAGAAGGGCTTCTCTGGATCATATTGAGGCCTACGATGATAAAGGAAATTTCATCCGTTCAAAACGTGAAAGAAGCTTTCTGAGAAACTTCTTTCTGATCTGTGAGTTCATCTCACAGAGTTACAACCTCTGCCTCAAGAAGCAGTTTGCTAACACTCTTTTCGTGGAATCTGCAAAGTGATATTTGGGAGCCTATTGGGGCCCATGGTAATAAAGGAAATATCCTCACATAATAACTAAAGAGAAGCTTTCTGAGAAACTGCATTGCCAAGTGTGAATGCAACCCACAGAGTTACACGTTTCTCTTCAGTGATCAGTTTGTTAGCACAGTTTTCTGGAAATCTGCAATTAGATACTTCATAGCGCAATGAACAATACAGTGACAAAGGAAATATCCACAGATGAAAACTAGAAAGAAGCTTTCTTAGAAACTTCTTGGTGATGTGTGAATTCATCTCACAGAGTTACACTTATGTTTCGTGGAGCAGTCAATTAACACTGTCTTTGAGGAATCTGAGAAGGGCTTCTTTAGATCACTTTGAGGCCTACGCTGATAAAGGAAATTTCATCCGTTCAAAACGTGAAAGAAGCTTTCTGAGAAACTTCTTTCTGATCTGTGAGTTCATCTCCCAGAGTTACAACCTCTGCCTCAAGAAGCAGGTTGCTAACACTCTTTTCGTGGAATCTGCAAAGTGATATTTGGGAGCCTATTGGGGCCCATGGTGAGAAAGGAAATATCCTCACATAATAACTAAAGAGAAGCTTTCTGAGAAACTGCATTGCCATGTGTGAATGCAACTCACAGAGTTACGCCAGTGTTTTTTGGAGCCGTTTCTTTGGACTGTTTCCGTGGATTCTGAGAAGTGATATTTCAGATAGCTTTGAAGAATAGAAGGAGAAAGGAAATATCCTTCAAGAGAAAGCGGAACCAAGCTTTCTGAGAAACTGCTTTGTGATATGTGAATTCATTTCACAGTGTTCTATCACCCGTTCTCGGGGGAGTTTCCTAGCACTCATTTTGAGGGATCTCAGATGTGATGTCTTGGATATCGTTGTATCGCATGCTGAATAAGGAACTATCCTCAGAGAAACCTACAGAGAAGCCTTCTCAAAAACTTCTTTGTTGTGGGTGAATTCAGCCCACAGATGTCCATCATTGTTTCCACTGAGAAACTCGCTAGCAGAATTTTCGCAGAATCTGCAATAGGACACACGGTGGCGCTCCAAGACCACAAATAACCTCGTCTTACTAAAGAAAGAAGATTTCTGAGAAACCGCTATGTGATGTGTGAATTCAACTCACTAAGTTGCAGCTGTATTTCGTGGGGCCGTGGCCTAGGCCTATTTGTGTGGAATCTGAGAACAGATATTCCCGATCCCTTTGAAAACAATGGGGCCAATGGAAACATCTTTCAATAAAAATGAGAAAGAAGCTTTCTGAGAAACTTCTTTCTGATCTGTGAGTTCATCTCACAGAGTTACAACCTCTGCCTCAAGAAGCAGTTTGCTAACACTCTTTTCGTGGAATCTGCAAAGTGATATTTGGGAGCCTATTGGGGCCCATGGTGATAAAGGAAATATCCTCACATAATAACTAAAGAGAAGCTTTCTGAGAAACTGCATTGCCAAGTATGAATGCAACTCACAGTGTTACACGTTTCTCTTCAGTGATCAGTTTGTTAGCACAGTTTTCTGGAAATCTGCAATTAGATACTTCATAGCGCAATGAACATTACAGTGACAAAGGAAATATCCAGAGATGAAAACTAGAAAGAAGCTTTTTAGAATCTTCTTGGTGATGTGTGAATTCATCTCACAGAGTTACACTTATGTTTCGTGGAGCAGTCCATTAACACTGTCTTTGAGGAATCTGAGAAGGGCTTCTTTAGATCACTTTGAGGCCTACGCTGATAAAGGAAATTTCATCCGTTCAAAACGTGAAAGAAGCTTTCTGAGAAACTTCTTTCTGATCTGTGAGTTCATCTCACAGAGTTACAACCTCTGCCTCAAGAAGCAGTTTGCTAACACTCTTTTCGTGGAATCTGCAAAGTGATATTTGGGAGCCTATTGGGGCCCAAGGTGATAAAGGAAATATCCTCACATAATAACTAAAGAGAAGCTTTCTGAGAAACTGCATTGCTATGTGTGAATGCAACTCACAGAGTTACACGTTTCTCTTCAGTGATCAGTTTGTTAGCACAGTTTTCTGGAAATCTGCAATTAGATACTTCATATCGCAATGAACATTACAGTGACAA
The DNA here is from genome assembly GCF_007565055.1 of Rhinopithecus roxellana. Classification (NCBI taxonomy): domain Eukaryota; kingdom Metazoa; phylum Chordata; class Mammalia; order Primates; family Cercopithecidae; genus Rhinopithecus; species Rhinopithecus roxellana. Next base: position 13,405,910 of record NC_044567.1, on the reverse strand, counting down.
AGGAAATATCCACAGATGAAAACTAGAAAGAAGCTTTCTTAGAAACTTCTTGGTGATGTGTGAATTCATCTCACAGAGTTACACTTATGTTTCGTGGAGCAGTCCATTAACACTGTCTTTGAGGAATCTGAGGAGGGCTTCTTTAGATCACTTTGAGGCCTACGCTGATAAAGGAAATTTCATCCGTTCAAAACGTGAAAGAAGCTTTCTGAGAAACTTCTTTCTGATCTGTGAGTTCATCTCACAGAGTTACAACCTCTGCCTCAAGAAGCATTTTGCTAACACTCTTTTCGTGGAATCTGCAAAGTGATATTTGGGAGCCTATTGGGGCCCATGGTAATAAAGTAAATATCCTCACATAATAACTAAAGAGAAGCTTTCTGAGAAACTGCACTGCCATGTGTGAATGCAACTCACAGAGTTACGCCAGTGTTTTTTGGAGCCGTTTCTTTGGACTGTTTCCGTGGATTCTGAGAAGTGATATTTCAGATACCTTTGAAGAATAGAAGGAGAAAGGAAATATCCTTCAAGAGAAAGCGGAACCAAGCTTTCTGAGAAACTGCTTTGTGATATGTGAATTCATTTCACAGTGTTCTATCACCCCTTCTCAGGGGAGTTTCCTAGCACTCATTTTGAGGGATCTCAGATGTGATGTCTTGGATATCGTTGTATCGCATGCTGAATAAGGAACTATCCTCAGAGAAACCTACAGAGAAGCCTTCTCAAAAACTTCTTTGTTGTGGGTGAATTCAGCCCACAGATGTCCATCATTGTTTCCACTGAGAAACTCGCTAGCAGAATTTTCGCAGAATCTGCAATAGGACACACGGTGGCGCTCCAAGACCACACATAACCTCGTCTTACTAAAAAAGAAGATTTCTGAGAAACCGCTATGTGATGTGTAAATTCAACTCACTAAGTTGCAGCTGTATTTCGTGGGGCCGTGGCCTAGGCCTATTTGTGTGGAATCTGAGAACAGATATTCCCGATCCCTTTGAAAACAATGGGGCCAATGGAAACATCTTCCAATAAAAATGAGAAAGAAGCTTTCTGAGAAACTTCTTTCTGATCTGTGAGTTCATCTCACAGAGTTACAACCTCTGCCTCAAGAAGCAGTTTGCTAACACTCTCTTCGTGGAATCTGCAAAGTGATATTTGGGAGCCTATTGGGGCCCATGGTGATAAAGGAAATATCCTCACATAATAACTAAAGAGAAGCTTTCTGAGAAAGGGCATTGCCAAGTGTGAATGCAACCCACAGAGTTACACGTTTCTCTTCAGTGATCAGTTTGTTAGCACAGTTTTCTGGCAATCTGCATTTAGATACTTCATAGCGCAATGAACATTACAGTGACAAAGGAAATATCCACAGATGAAAACTAGAAAGAAGCTTTCTTAGAAACTTCTTTGTGATGTGTGAATTCATCTCACAGAGTTACACTTATGTTTCGTGGAGCAGTCCATTAACACTGTCTTTGAGGAATCTGAGAAGGGCTTCTTTAGATCACTTTGAGGCCTACGCTGATAAAGGAAATTTCATCCGTTCAAAACGTGAAAGAAGCTTTCTGAGAAACTTCTTTCTGATCTGTGAGTTCATCTCACAGAGTTACAACCTCTGCCTCAAGAAGCAGTTTGCTAACACTCTTTTTGTGGAATCTGCAAAGTGATATTTGGGAGCCTATTGGGGCCCATGGTGATAAAGGAAATATCCTCACATAATAACTAAAGAGAAGCTTTCGGAGAAACTGCATTGCCATGTGTGAATGCAACTCACAGAGTTACACGTTTCTCTTCAGTGATCAGTTTGTTAGCAGAGTTTTCTGGAAATCTGCAATTAGATACTTCATAGCGCAATGAACATTACAGTGACAAAGGAAATATCCAGAGATGAAAACTAGAAAGAAGCTTTCTTAGAAACTTCTTTGTGATGTGTGAATTCATCTCACAGAGTTACACTTATGTTTCGTGGAGCAGTCCATTAACACTGTCTTTGAGGAATCTGAGAAGGGCTTCTTTGGATCATATTGAGGCCTACGCTGATAAAGGAAATTTCATCCGTTCAAACCATGAAAGAAGCTTTCTGAGAAACTTCTTTCTGACCTGTGAGTTCATCTCACAGAGTTACAACCTCTGCCTCAAGAAGCAGTTTGCTAACACTCTTTTCGTGGAATCTGCAAAGTGATATTTGGGAGCCTATTGGGGCCCATGGTAATAAAGGAAATGTCCTCACATAATAACTAAAGAGAAGCTTTCTGAGAAACTGCATTGCCAAGTGTGAATGCAACCCACAGAGTTACACGTTTCTCTTCAGTGATCAGTTTGTTAGCACAGTTTTCTGGAAATCTGCAATTAGATACTTCATAGCGCAATGAACAATACAGTGACAAAGGAAATATCCACAGATGAAAACTAGAAAGAAGCTTTCTTAGAAACTTCTTGGTGATGTGTGAATTCATCTCACAGAGTTACACTTATGTTTCGTGGAGCAGTCCATTAACACTGTCTTTGAGGAATCTGAGAAGGGCTTCTTTAGATCACTTTGAGGCCTACGCTGATAAAGGAAATTTCATCCGTTCAAAACGTGAAAGAAGCTTTCTGAGAAACTTCTTTCTGATCTGTGAGTTCATCTCACAGAGTTACAACCTCTGCCTCAAGAAGCAGTTTGCTAACACTCTTTTCGTGGAATCTGCAAAGTGATATTTGGGAGCCTATTGGGGCCCATGGTGATAAGGGAAATATCCTCCCATAATAACTAAAGAGAAGCTTTCTGAGAAACTGCATTGCCATGTGTGAATGCAACTCACAGACTTACGCCAGTGTTCTTTGGAGCCGTTTCTTTGGACTGTTTCCGTGGATTCTGAGAAGTGATATTTCAGATAGCTTTGAAGAATAGAAGGAGAAAGGAAATATCCTTCAAGAGAAAGCGGAACCAAGCTTTCTGAGAAACTACTTTGTGATATGTGAATTCATTTCACAGTGTTCTATGACCCGTTCTAGGGGGAGTTTCCTAGCACTCATTTTGAGGAATCTCAGATGTGATGTCTTGGATATCGTTGAATCGCATGCTGAATAAGGAACTATCCTCAGAGAAACCTGCAGAGAAGCCTTCTCAAAAACTTCTTTGTTGTGGGTGAATTCAGCCCACAGATGTTCATCATTGTTTCCACTGAGAAACTCGCTAGCAGAATTTTCGCAGAATCTGCAATAGGACACACGGTGGCGCTCCAAGACCACAAATAACCTCGTCTTACTAAAGAAAGAAGCTTTCTGAGAAACCGCTATGTGATGTGTGAATTCAACTCACTAAGTTGCAGCTGTATTTCGTGGGGCCGTGGCCTAGGCCTATTTGTGTGGAATCTGAGAACAGATATTCCCGATCCCTTTGAAAACAATGGGGCCAATGGAAACATCTTCCAATAAAAATGAGAAAGAAGCTTTCCGAGAAACTTCTTTCTGATCTGTGAGTTCATCTCACAGAGTTACAACCTCTGCCTCAAGAAGCAGTTTGCTAACACTCTTTTCGTGGAATCTGCAAAGTGATATTTGGGAGCCTATTGGGGCCCATGGTGATAAAGGAAATATCCTCACATAATAACTAAAGAGAAGCTTTCTGAGAAACTGCATTGCCAAGTGTGAATGCAACTCACAGAGTTACACGTTTCTCTTCAGTGATCAGTTTGTTAGCACAGTTTTCTGGAAATCTGCAATTAGATACTTCATAGCGCAATGAACATTACAGTGACAAAGGAAATATCCAGAGATGAAAACTAGAAAGAAGCTTTCTTAGAAACTTCTTGGTGATGTGTGAATTCATCTCACAGAGTTACACTTATGTTTCGTGGAGCAGTCCATTAACACTGTCTTTGAGGAATCTGAGAAGGGCTTCTTTGGATCACATTGAGGCTTACGCTGATAAAGGAAATTTCATCCGTTCAAAACGTGAAAGAAGCTTCTGAGAAACTTCTTTCTGATCTGTGAGTTCATCTCACAGAGTTACAACCTCTGCCTCAAGAAGCAGTTTGCTAACACTCTTTTCGTGGAATCTGCAAAGTGATATTTGGGAGCCTATTGGGGCCCATGGTGATAAAGGAAATATCCTCACATAATAACTAAAGAGAAGCTTTCTGAGAAACTGCATTGCCATGTGTGAATGCAACCCACAGAGTTACACGTTTCTCTTCAGTGATCAGTTTGTTAGCACAGTTTTCTGGAAATCTGCAATTAGATACTTCATAGCGCAATGAACATTACAGTGACAAAGGAAATATCCACAGATGAAAACTAGAAAGAAGCTTTCTTAGAAACTTCTTTGTGATGTGTGAATTCATCTCACAGAGTTACACTTATGTTTCGTGGAGCAGTCCATTAACACTGTCTTTGAGGAATCTGAGAAGGGCTTCTTTAGATCACTTTGAGGCCTACGCTGATAAAGGAAATTTCATCCGTTCAAAACGTGAAAGAAGCTTTCTGAGAAACTTCTTTCTGATCTGTGAGTTCATCTCACAGAGTTACAACCTCTGCCTCAAGAACCAGTTTGCTAACACTCTTTTCGTGGAATCTGCAAAGTGATATTTGGGAGCCTATTGGGTCCCATGGTGATAAAGGAAATATCCTCACATAATAACTAAAGAGAAGCTTTCTGAGAAACTGCATTGCCATGTGTGAATGCAACTCACAGAGTTACACGTTTCTCTTCAGTGATCAGTTTGTTAGCACAGTTTTCTGGAAATCTGCAATTAGATACTTCATAGCGCAATGAACATTACAGTGACAAAGGAAATATCCACAGATGAAAACTAGAAAGAAGCTTTCTTAGAAACTTCTTGGTGATGTGTGAATTCATCTCACAGAGTTACACTTATGTTTCGTGGAGCCGTCCATTAACACTGTCTTTGAGGAATCTGAGAAGGGCTTCTTTGGATCATATTGAGGCCTACGCTGATAAAGGAAATTTCATCCGTTCAAAACGTGAAAGAAGCTTTCTGAGAAACTTCTTTCTGATCTGTGAGTTCATCTCACAGAGTTACAACCTCTGCCTCAAGAAGCAGTTTGCTAACACTCTTTTCGTGGAATCTGCAAAGTGATATTTGGGAGCCTATTGGGGCCCATGGTAATAAAGGAAATATCCTCACATAATAACTAAAGAGAAGCTTTCTGAGAAACTGCATTGCTAAGTGTGAAAGCAACCCACAGAGTTACACGTTTCTCTTCAGTGATCAGTTTGATAGCACAGTTTTCTGGAAATCTGCAATTAGATACTTCATAGCGCAATGAACATTACAGTGACAAAGGAAATATCCACAGATGAAAACTAGAAAGAAGCTTTCTTAGAAACTTCTTGGTGATGTGTGAATTCATCTCACAGAGTTACACTTATGTTTCGTGGAGCAGTCCATTAACACTGTCTTTGAGGAATCTGAGAAGGGCTTCTTTAGATCACTTTGAGGCCTACGCTGATAAAGGAAATTTCATCCGTTCAAAACGTGAAAGAAGCTTTCTGAGAAACTTCTTTCTGATCTGTGAGTTCATCTCACAGAGTTACAACCTCTGCCTCAAGAAGCAGTTTGCTAACACTCTTTTCGTGGAATCTGCAAAGTGATATTTGGGAGCCTATTGGGGCCCATGGTGATAAAGGAAATATCCTCACATAATAACTAAAGAGAAGCTTTCTGAGAAACTGCATTGCCATGTGTGAATGCAACCCACAGAGTTACACATTTCTCTTCAGTGATCAGTTTGTTAGCACAGTTTTCTGGAAATCTGCAATTAGATACTTCATAGCGCAATGAACATTACAGTGACAAAGGAATTATCCACAGATGAAAACTAGAAAGAAGCTTTCTTAGAAACTTCTTTGTGATGTGTGAATTCATCTCACAGAGTTACACTTATGTTTCGTGGAGCAGTCCATTAACACTGTCTTTGAGGAATCTGAGAAGGGCGTCTTTCGATCACTTTGAGGCCTACGCTGATAAAGGAAATTTCATCCGTTCAAAACGTGAAAGAAGCTTTCTGAGAAACTTCTTTCTGATCTGTGAGTTCATCTCACAGAGTTACAACCTCTGCCTCAAGAAGCAGTTTGCTAACACTCTTTTCGTGGAATCTGCAAAGTGATATTTGGGAGCCTATTGGGGCCCATGGTGATAAAGGAAATATCCTCACATCATAACTAAAGAGAAGCTTTCTGAGAAACTGCATTGCCATGTGTGAATGCAACTCACAGAGTTACACGTTACTCTTCAGTGATCAGTTTGTTAGCACAGTTTTCTGGAAATCTGCAATTAGATATTTCATAGCGCAATGAACATTACAGTGACAAAGGAAATATCCACAGATGAAAACTAGAAAGAAGCTTTCTTAGAAACTTCTTGGTGATGTGTGAATTCATCTCACAGAGTTACACTTATGTTTCGTGGAGCAGTCCATTAACACTGTCTTTGAGGAATCTGAGAAGGGCTTCTTTGGATCACATTGAGGCCTACGCTGATAAAGGAAATTTCATCCGTTCAAAACGTGAAAGAAGCTTTCTGAGAAACTTCTTTCTGATCTGTGAGTTCATCTCACAGAATTACAACCTCTGCCTCAAGAAGCAGTTTGCTAACACTCTTTTCGTGGAATCTGCAAAGTGATATTTGGGAGCCTATTGGGGCCCATGGTGATAAAGGAAATATCCTCACATAATAACTAAAGAGAAGCTTTCTGAGAAACTGCATTGCCATGTGTGAATGCAACTCACAGAGTTACACGTTTCTCTTCAGTGATCAGTTTGTTAGCACAGTTTTCTGGAAATCTGCAATTAGATACTTCATAGCGCAAAGAACATTACAGTGACAAAGGAAATATCCACAGATGAAAACTAGAAAGAAGCTTTCTTAGAAACTACTTGGTGATGTGTGAATTCATCTCACAGAGTTACACTTATGTTTCGTGGAGCAGTCCATTAAGACTGTCTTTGAGGAATATGAGAAGGGCTTCTTTAGATCACTTAGAGGCCTACGCTGATAATGGAAATTTCATCCGTTCAAAACGTGAAAGAAGCTTTCTGAGAAACTTCTTTCTGATCTGTGAGTTCATCTCACAGAGTTACAACCTCTGCCTCAAGAAGCAGTTTGCTAACAGTCTTTTCGTGGAATCTGCAAAGTGATATTTGGGAGCCTATTGGGGCCCATGGTGATAAAGGAAATATCCTCACATAATAACTAAAGAGAAGCTTTCTGAGAAACTGCATTGCCATGTGTGAATGCAACTCACAGAGTTACACGTTTCTCTTCAGTGATCAGTTTGTTAGCACAGTTTTCTGGAAATCTGCAATTAGATACTTCATAGCGCAATGAACATTACAGTGACGAAGGAAATATCCACAGATGAAAACTAGAAAGAAGCTTTCTTAGAAACTTCTTGGTGATGTGTGAATTCATCTCACAGAGTTACACTTATGTTTCGTGGAGCAGTCCATTAACACTGTCTTTGAGGAATCTGAGAAGGGCTTCTTTGGATCATATTGAGGCCTACGCTGTAAAGGAAATTTCATCCGTTCAAAACGTGAAAGAAGCTTTCTGAGAAACTTCTTTCTGATCTGTGAGTTCATCTCACAGAGTTACAACCTCTGCCTCAAGAAGCAGTTTGCTAACACTCTTTTCGTGGAATCTGCAAAGTGATATTTGGGAGCCTATTGGGGCCCATGGTAATAAAGGAAATATCCTCACATAATAACTAAAGAGAAGCTTTCTGAGAAACTGCATTGCTAAGTGTGAAAGCAACCCACAGAGTTACACGTTTCTCTTCAGTGATCAGTTTGTTAGCACAGTTTTCTGGAAATCTGCAATTAGATACTTCATAGCGCAATGAACATTACAGTGACAAAGGAAATATCCAGAGATGAAAACTAGAAAGAAGCTTTCTTAGAAACTTCTTGGTGTTGAGTGAATTCATCTCACAGAGTTACACTTATGTTTCGTGGAGCAGTCCATTAACACTGTCTTTGAGGAATCTGAGAAGGGCTCCTTTAGACCACTGTGAGGCCTACGCTGATAAAGGAAATTTCATCCGTTCAAACTGTGAACGAAGCTTTCTGAGAAACTTCTTTCTGATCTGTGAGTTCATCTCACAGAGTTACAACCTCTGCCTCAAGAAGCAGTTTGCTAACACTCTTTTCGTGGAATCTGCAAAGTGATATTTGGGAGCCTATTGGGGCCCATGGTGATAAAGGAAATATCCTCACATAATAACTAAAGAGAAGCTTTCTGAGAAACTGCATTGCCATGTGTGAATGCAACCCCCAGAGTTACACGTTTCTCTTCAGTGATCAGTTTGTTAGCACAGTTTTCTGGAAATCTGCAATTAGATACTTCATAGCGCAATGAACATTACAGTGACAAAGGAAATATCCACAGATGAAAACTAGAAAGAAGCTTTCGTAGAAACTTCTTGGTGATGTGTGAATTCATTTCACAGAGTTACACTTATGTTTCGTGGAGCAGTCCATTAACACTGTCTTTGAGGAACCTGAGAAGTGCCTCTTTGGATCGCATTGAGGCCGACGCTGATAAAGGAAATTTCATCCGTTCAAAACGTGAAAGAAACTTTCTGTGAAACTTCTTTCTGATCTGTGATTTCATCTCACAGACTTGTAACCTAGACTTCAGGAAGCAGTTTGCTAGCACTCTTTAGGTGGAATCTGGAAAGTGACATATGGGAGCCCATAGGGTCCCATGTTGAAAAAGAAAATATCCTCACAGAACCACTAGAGAGAAGCTTTCTGAGAGATTGCTTTCTGATGTGTGCGTACATCACACAGAGTTCCACCCTTCCCTTCTTGGCACAGTTTGCTAACACTGTTGTCGTGAATCCTGCAAATTGATATTTGGGAGCTCATTGAGGGCTATGGTGAAAAAGGAAATATCCTCACATAATAACCAGAGAGAAGCTTTGTGAGAAACTGCATTGCCATGTGTGAATGCAACTCACAGAGTTACACGTTTCTCTTCAGTGATCAGTGTGTTAACACAGTTTACTGGAAATCTGCAATTAGATACTTCATAGCGTAATGAAGCTTACGGTGACAAAGGAAATATCCACAGATGTAAACTAGAAAGAAGCTTTCTTAGAAACTTCTTGGTGATGTGTGAATTCATCTCACAGAGTTACACTTATATTTCGTTGAGCAGTCTATTAACTCTGTCTTTGAGGAACCTGAGAAGTGCTTCTTTGGATCGCATTGAGGCCTACGCTGATATAGGAAATTTCATCCGTTCAAAACGTGAAAGAAGCTTTCTGAGAAACTTCTTTCTGATCTGTGAGTTCATCTCACAGAGTTACAACCTCTGCCTCAAGAAGCAGTTTGCTAACACTCTTTTCGTGGAATCTACAAAGTGATATTTGGGAGCCTATTGGGGCCCATGGTGATAAAGGAAATATCCTCACATAATAACTAAAGAGAAGCTTTCTGAGAAAGTGCATTGCCATGTGTGAATACAACTCACAGAGTTACGCCAGTGTTTTTGGAGCCGTTTCTTTGGACTGTTTCCGTGGATTCTGAGAAGTGATATTTCAGATAGCTTTGAAGAATAGAAGGAGAAAGGAAATATCCTTCAAGAGAAAGCGGAACCAAGCTTTCTGAGAAACTGCTTTGTGATATGTGAATTCATTTCACAGTGTTCTATCACCCGTTCTCGGGGGAGTTTCCTAGCACTCATTTTGAGGAATCACAGATGTGATGTCTTGGATATCGTTGAATCGCATGCTGAATAAGGAACTATCCTCAGAGAAACCTGCAGAGAAGCCTTCTCAAAAACTTCTTTGTTGTGGGTGAATTCAGCCCACAGATGTCCATCATTGTTTCCACTGACAAACTCGCTAGCAGAATTTTCGCAGAATCTGCAATAGGACACACGGTGGCGCTCCAAGACCACAAATAACCTCGTCTTACTAAAGAAAGAAGCTTTCTGAGAAACCGCTATGTGATGTGTGAATTCAACTCACTAAGTTGCAGCTGTATTTCGTGGGGCCGTGGCCTAGGCCTATTTGTGTGGAATCTGAGAACAGATATTCCCGATCCCTTTGAAAACAATGGGGCCAATGGAAACATCTTCCAATAAAAATGAGAAAGAAGCTTTCTGAGAAACTTCTTTCTGCTCTGTGAGTTCATCTCACAGAGTTACAACCTCTGCCTCAAGAAGCAGTTTGCTAACACTCTTTTCGTGGAATCTGCAAAGTGATATTTGGGAGCCTATTGGGGCCCATGGTGATAAAGGAAATATCCTCACATAATAACTAAAAAGAAGCTTTCTGAGAAACTGCATTGCCAAGTGTGAATGCAACTCACAGAGTTACACGTTTCTCTTCAGTGATCAGTTTGTTAGCACAGTTTTCTGGAAATCTGCAATTAGATACTTCATAGTGCAATGAACATTACAGTGACAAAGGAAATATCCACAGATGAAAACTAGAAAGAAGCTTTCTTAGAATCTTCTTGGTGATGTGTGAATTCATCTCACAGAGTTACACTTATGTTTCGTGGAGCAGTCCATTAACACTGTCTTTGAGGAATCTGAGAAGGGCTTCTTTAGATCACTTTGAGGCCTACGCTGATAAAGGAAATTTCATCCGTTCAAACCGTGAAAGAAGCTTTCTGAGAAACTTCTTTCTGATCTGTGAGTTCATCTCACAGAGTTACAACCTCTGCCTCAAGAAGCCGTTTGCTAACACTCTTTTCGTGGAATCTGCAAAGTGATATTTGGGAGCCTATTGGGGCCCATGGTGATAAAGGAAATATCCTCTCATAATAACTAAAGAGAAGCTTTCTGAGAAACTGCATTGCCATGTGTGAATGCAACTCACAGAGTTACACGTTTCTCTTCAGTGATCAGTTTGTTAGCACAGTTTTCTGGAAATCTGCAATTAGATATTTCATAGCGCAATGAACATTACAGTGACAAAGGAAATATCCACAGATGAAAACTAGAAAGAAGCTTTCTTAGAAACTTCTTGGTGATGTGTGAATTCATCTCACAGAGTTACACTTATGTTTCGTGGAGCAGTCCATTAACACTGTCTTTGAGGAATCTGAGAAGGGCTTCTTTGGATCACATTGAGGCCTACGCTGATAAAGGAAATTTCATCCGTTCATAACGTGAAAGAAGCTTTCTGAGAAACTTCTTTCTGATCTGTGAGTTCATCTCAGAGAGTTACAACCTCTACCTCAAGAAGCAGTTTGCTAACACTCTTTTCGTGGAATCTGCAAAGTGATATTTAGGAGCCTATTGGGGCCCATGGTGATAAAGGAAATATCCTCACATAATAACTAAAGAGAAGCTTTCTGAGAAACTGCATTGCCATGTGTGAATGCAACTCACAGAGTTACACGTTTCTCTTCAGTGATCAGTTTGTTAGCACAGTTTTCTGGAAATCTGCAATTAGATACTTCATAGCGCAATGAACATTACAGTGACAAAGGAAATATCCACAGATGAAAACTAGAAAGAAGCTTTCTTAGAAACTTCTTGGTGATGTGTGAATTCATCTCACAGAGTTACACTTATGTTTCGTGGAGCAGTCCATTAAGACTGTCTTTGAGGAATCTCAAAGGGCTTCTTTAGATCACTAAGAGGCCGACGCTGATATAAAGGAAATTTCATCCGTTCAAACCGTGAAAGAAGCTTTCTGAGAAACTTCTTTCTGATCTGTGAGTTCATCTCACAGAGTTACAACCTCTGCCTCAAGAAGCAGTTTGCTAACACTCTTTTCGTGGAATCTGCAAAGTGATATTTGGGAGCCTATTGGGGCCCATGGTGATAAAGGAAATATCCTCACATAATAACTAAGAGAAGCTTTCTGAGAAACTGCATTGCCATGTGTGAATGCAACTCACAGAGTTACACGTTTCTCTTCAGTGATCAGTTTGTTAGCACAGTTTTCTGGAATCTGCAATTAGATACTTCATAGCGCAATGAACATAACAGTGACAAATGAAATATCCACAGATGAAAACTAGAAAGAAGCTTCTTAGAAACTTCTTGGTGATGTGTGAATTCATCTCACAGAGTTACACTTATGTTTCGTGGAGCAGTCCATTAAGACTGTCTTGAGGAATCTGAGAAGGGCTTCTTAGATCACTTAGAGGCCTAACGCTGATAAAGGAAATTTCATCCGTTCAAAACGTGAAAGAAGCTTTCTGAGAACTTCTTTCTGATCTGTGAGTTCATCTCACAGAGTTACAACCTCTGCCTCAAGAAGCAGTTTGCTAACACTCTTTTCGTGGAATCTGCAAAGTGATATTTGGGAGCCTATTGGGCCATGGTGATAAAGGAAATATCCTCACATAATAACTAAAGAGAAGCTTCTGAGAAACTGCATTGCCATGTGTGAATGCAACTCACAGAGTTACACGTTTCTCTTCAGTGATCAGTTGTTAGCACAGTTTTCTGGAAATCTGCAATTAGATACTTCATAGCGCAATGAACATAACAGTGACAAATGAAATATCCACAGATGAAAACTAGAAAGAAGCTTTCTTAGAAACTTCTTGGTGATGTGTGAATTCATCTCACAGAGTTACACTTATGTTTCGGGGAGCAGTCCATTAACACTGTCTTTGAGGAATCTGAGAAGGGCTTCTTTGGATCATATTGAGGCCTACGCTGATAAAGGAAATTTCATCCGTTCAAAACGTGAAAGAAGCTTTCTGAGAAACTTCTTTCTGATCTGTGAGTTCATCTCACAGAGTTACAACCTCTGCCTCAAGAAGCAGTTTGCTAACACTCTTTTCGTGGAATCTGCAAAGTGATATTTGGGAGCCTATTGGGGCCCATGGTAATAAAGGAAATATCCTCACATAATAACTAAAGAGAAGCTTTCTGAGAAACTGCATTGCCAAGTGTGAATGCAACCCACAGAGTTACACGTTTCTCTTCAGTGATCAGTTTGTTAGCACAGTTTCTGGAAATCTGCAATTAGATACTTCATAGCGCAATGAACATTACAGTGACAAAGGAAATATCCACAGATGAAAAATAATAGAAAGAAGCTTTCTAGAACTTCTTGGTGATGTGTGAATTCATCTCACAGAGTTACACTTATGTTCGTGGAGCAGTCCAGTAAGACTGTCTTGAGGAATCTGAGAAGGGCTTCTTTAGATCACTTAGAGGCCTACGCTGATAAAGGAAATTTCATCCGTTCAAACCGTGGAAAGAAGCTTTCTGAGAAAACTTTCTTTCTTGATCTGTGAGTTCATCTCACAGAGTTACAACCTCTGCCTCAAGAAGCAGTTGCTAACCTCTTTTCGTGGAATCTTGCAAAGTGATATTTGGGAGCCTATTGGGGCCCATGGTGATAAAGGAAATATCCTCACATAATAACTAAAGAGAAGCTTTCTGAGAAACTGCATTGCCAAGTGTGAATGCAACTCACAGAGTTATACGTTTCTCTTCAGTGATCAGTTTGTTAGCACAGTTTTCTGGAAATCTGCAATTAGATACTTCATAGCGCAATGAACATTACAGTGACAAAGGAAATATCCACAGATGAAAACTAGAAAGAAGCTTTTCTTAGAATCTTCTTGGTGATGTGTGAATTCCTCTCACAGAGTTACACTTATGTTTCTGTGGAGCAGTCCATTAACACTGTCTTTGAGGAATCTGAGAAGGGCTTCTTTAGATCACTTGAGGCCTACGCTGATAAGGAAATTTTCATCCGTTCAAACCGTGAAAGAAGCTTTCTGAGAAACTTCTTTCTGATCTGTGAGTTCATCTCACAGAGTTACAACCTCTGCCTCAAGAAGCAGTTTGCTAACACTCTTTTCGTGGAATCTGCAAAGTGATATTTGGAGCCTATTTTGGGCCCATGGTGATAAAGGAAATATCTCCTCACATAATAACTAAAGAGAATCTTTCTGAGAACTGCATTGCCATGTGTGAATGCAACTCAAGAGTTACTACGTTTATCGCTCAGTGATCAGTTTGTTAGCACAGTTTTCTGGAAATCTGCAATTAGATACTTCATAGCGCAATGAACATAACAGTGACAAATGAAATATCCACAGATGAAAACCTAGAAAGAAGCTTTCTTAGAATCTTCTTGGTGATGTGTGAATTCATCTCACAGAGTTACACTTATGTTTCGGGGAGCAGTCCATTAACACTGTCTTTGAGGAATCTGAGAAGGGCCTTCTTTAGATCATATGAGGCCTACGCTGATAAAGGAATTTCATCCGTTCAAACGTGAAAGAAGCTTTCTGAGAAACTTCTTCTGATCTGTGAGTTCATCTCACAGAGTTACAACCTCTGCCTCAAGAAGCAGTTTGCTAACACTCTTTTCGTGGAATCTGCAAAGTGATATTTGGGAGCCTATTGGGGCCCATGTAATAAAGGAAATATCCTCACATAATAACTAAAGAGAAGCTTTCTGAGAAACTGCATTGCAATGTGTGAATGCAACCACAGAGTTACACCGTTTCTCTTCAGTGATCAGTTTGTTAGCACAGTTTTCTGGAAATCTGCAATTAGATACTTCATAGCGCAATGAATACATTACAGTGACAAATGAAATATCCACAGATGAAACCTAGAAAGAAGCTTTCTTAGAAACTTCTGGTGATGTGTGAATTCATCTCACAGAGTTACACTTATGTTTCTGGAGCAGTCCATTAAGACTGTCTTTGGGAATCTGAGAAGGGCTTCTTTAGATCACTTAGAGCCTACGCTGAGAAAGGAAATTTCATCCGTTCAAAACGTGAAAGAAGCTTCTGAGAGAACTTCTTTCTGATCTGTGAGTTCATCTCACAGAGTTACAACCTCTGCCTCAAGAAGCAGTTGCTAACACACTCTTTCGTGGAATCTGCAAAGTGAATATTTGGGAGGCTATTGGGGCCCATGGTGATAAAGGAAATATCCTCACATAATAACTAAAGAGAAGCTTTCTGAGAAACTGCATTGCCAAGTGTGAATGCACCACAGAGTTACACGTTTCTCTTCAGTGATCAGTTGTTAGCACAGTTTTCTGGAAATCTGCAATTAGATACTTCATAGCGCAATGAACATTACAGTGACAAAGGAAATATCCACAGATGAAAACTAGAAAGAAGCTTTCTTAGAAACTTCTTGGTGATGTGTGAATTCATCTCACAGAGTTACACTTATGTTTCGTGGAGCAGTCCATTAACACTGTCTTTGAGGAATCTGAGAAGGGCTTCTTTGGATCACATTGAGGCCTACGCTGATAAAGGAAATTTCATCCGTTCAAAACGTGAAAGAAGCTTTCTGAGAAACTTCTTTCTGATCTGTGAGTTCATCTCACAGAGTTACAACCTCTGCCTCAAGAAGCAGTTTGCTAACACTCTTTTCGTGGAATCTGCAAAGTGATATTTGGGAGCCTATTGGGGCCCATGGTGATAAAGGAAATATCCTCACATAATAACTAAAGAGAAGCTTTCTGAGAAACTGCATTGCCATGTGTGAATGCAACTCACAGAGTTACACGTTTCTCTTCAGTGATCAGTTTGTTAGCACAGTTTTCTGGAAATCTGCAATTAGATACTTCATAGCGCAATGAACATTACAGTGACAAAGGAAATATCCACAGATGAAAACTAGAAAGAAGCTTTCTTAGAAACTTCTTGGTGATGTGTGAATTCATCTCACAGAGTTACACTTATGTTTCGTGGAGCAGTCCATTAACACTGTCTTTGAGGAATCTGAGAAGGGCTTCTTTGGATCACATTGAGGCCTACGCTGATAAAGGAAATTTCATCCGTTCAAACGTGAAAGAAGCTTTCTGAGAAACTTCTTTCTGATCTGTGAGTTCATCTCACAGAGTTACAACCTCTGCCTCAAGAAGCAGTTTGCTAACACTCTTTTCGTGGAATCTGCAAAGTGATATTTGGGAGCCTATTGGGGCCCATGTGATAAAGGAAATATCCTCACATAACTAAAGAGAAGCTTTCTGAGAAACTGCATTGCCATGTGTGAATGCAACTCACAGAGTTACACGTTTCTCTTCAGATCAGTTTGTTAGCACAGTTTTCTGGAAATCTGCAATTAGATACTTCATAGCGCAATGAACATTACAGTGACAAAGGAAATATCCACAGATGAAAACTAGAAAGAAGCTTTCTTAGAAACTTCTTGGTGATGTGTGAATTCATCTCACAGAGTTACACTTATGTTTCGTGGAGCAGTCCATTAACTGTCTTTGAGGAATCTGAGAAGGGCTTCTTTGGATCACTTGAGGCCTACGCTGATAAAGGAAATTTCATCCGTTCAAAACGTGAAAGAAGCTTTCTGAGAAACTTCTTTCTGATCTGTGAGTTCATCTCACAGAGTTACAACCTCTGCCTCAAGAAGCAGTTTGCTAACACTCTTTTCGTGGAATCTGCAAAGTGATATTTGGGAGCCTATTGGGGCCCATGGTGATAAAGGAAATATCCTCACATAATAACTAAAGAGAAGCTTTCTGAGAAACTGCATTGCCATGTGAATGCAACTCACAGAGTTACACGTTTCTCTTCAGTGATCAGTTTGTTAGCACAGTTTTCTGGAAATCTGCAATTAGATACTTCATAGCGCAATGAACATTAAGTGACAAAGGAAATATCCACAGATGAAAACTAGAAAGAAGCTTTCTAGAAACTTCTTGGTGATGTGTGAATTCATCTCACAGAGTTACACTTATGTTTCGTGGAGCAGTCCATTAACTGTCTTTGAGGAATCTGAGAAGGGCTTCTTTGATCACTTGAGGCCTACGCTGATAAAGGAAATTTCATCCGTTCAAAACGTGAAAGAAGCTTTCTGAGAAACTTCTTTCTGATCTGTGAGTTCATCTCACAGAGTTACAACCTCTGCCTCAAGAAGCAGTTTGCTAACACTCTTTTCGTGGAATCTGCAAAGTGATATTTGGGAGCCTAT
>NC_044567.1:13376497-13388912 GCF_007565055.1 Rhinopithecus roxellana | reverse complement strand
GAGATGAATTCACACATCACCAAGAAGTTTCTAAGAAAGCTTCTTTCTAGTTTTCATCTGTGGATATTTCCTTTGTCACTGTAATGTTCATTGCGCATGGGAAGTATCTAATTGCAGATTTCCAGAAAACTGTGCTAACAAACTGATCACTGAAGAGAAACGTGTAACTCTGTGTTGCATTCACACTTGGCAATGCAGTTTCTCAGAAAGCTTCTCTTTAGTTATTATGTGAGGATATTTCCTTTATCACCATGGGCCCCAATAGGCTCCCAAATATCACTTTGCAGATTCCACGAAAAGAGTGTTAGCAAACTGCTTCTTGAGCAGAGGTTGTAACTCTGTGAGATGAACTCACAGATCAGAAAGAAGTTTCTCAGAAAGCTTCTTCACGTTTTGAACGGATGAATTTCCTTTATCAGCGTAGGCCTCAATGTGATCCAAAAGCCCTTCTCAGATTCCTCAAAGACAGTGTTAATGGACTGCTCCACGAAACATAAGTGTAACTCTGTGAGATGAATTCACACATCACCAAGAAGTTTCTAAGAAAGCTTCTTTCTAGTTTTCATCTGTGGATATTTCCTTTGTCACTGTAATGTTCATTGCGCTATGAAGTATCTAATTGCAGATTTCCAGAAAACTGTGCTAACAAACTGATCACTGAAGAGAAACGTGTAACTCTGTGAGTTGCATTCACACTGGCAATGCAGTTTCTCAGAAAGCTTCTCTTTAGTTATTATGTGAGGATATTTCCTTTATCACCATGGGCCCCAATAGGCTCCCAAATATCACTTTGCAGATTCCACGAAAAGAGTGTTAGCAAACTGCTTCTTGAGGCAGAGGTTGTAACTCGGTGAGATGAACTCACAGATCAGAAAGAAGTTTCTCAGAAGCTTCTTTCACGTTTTGAACGGATGAAATTTCCTTTATCAGCGTAGGCCTCAATGTGATCCAAAGAAGCCCTTCTCAGATTCCTCAAAGACAGTGTTAATGGACTGCTCCACGAAACATAAGTGTAACTCTGTGAGATGAATTCACACATCACCAAGAAGTTTCTAAGAAAGCTTCTTTCTAGTTTTCATCTGTGGATATTCCTTTGTCACTGTAATGTTCATTGCGCTATGAAGTATCTAATTGCAGATTTCCAGAAAACTGTGCTAACAAACTGATCACTGAAGAGAAACGTGTAACTCTGTGAGTTGCATTCACACTTGGCAATGCAGTTTCTCAGAAAGCTCTCTTTAGTTATTATGTGAGGATATTTCCTTTATCACCATGGGCCCCAATAGGCTCCCAAATCACTTTGCAGATTCCACGAAAAGAGTGTTAGCAAACTGCTTCTTGAGGCAGAGTTGTAACTCTGTGAGATGAACTCACAGATCAGAAAGAAGTTTTCTCAGAAAGCTTCTTTCACTTTTGAACGGATGAAATTTCCTTTATCAGCGTAGGCCTCAATGTGATCCAAAGAAGCCCTTCTCAGATTCCTCAAAGACAGTGTTAATGGACTGCTCCACGAACATAAGTGTAACTCTGTGAGATGAATTCACACATCACCAAGAAGTTTCTAAGAAAGCTTCTTTCTAGTTTTCATCTGTGGATATTTCCTTTGTCACTGTAATGTTCATTGCGCTATGAAGTATCTAATTGCAGATTTCCAGAAAACTGTGCTAACAAACTGATCACTGAAGAGAAACGTGTAACTCTGTGAGTTGCATTCACACTTGGCAATGCAGTTTCTCAGAAAGCTTCTCTTTAGTTATTATGTGAGGATATTTCCTTTATCACCATGGGCCCCAATAGGCTCCCAAATATCACTTTGCAGATTCCACGAAAAGAGTGTTAGCAAACTGCTTCTTGAGGCAGAGGTTGTAACTCTGTGAGATGAACTCACAGATCAGAAAGAAGTTTCTCAGAAAGCTTCTTTCACGTTTTGAACGGATGAAATTTCCTTTATCAGCGTAGGCCTCAATGTGATCCAAAGAAGCCCTTCTCAGATTCCTCAAAGACAGTGTTAATGGACTGCTCCACGAACATAGTGTAACTCTGTGAGATGAATTCACACATCACCAAGAAGTTTCTAAGAAAGCTTCTTTCTAGTTTTCATCTGTGGATATTTCCTTTGTCACTGTAATGTTCATTGCGCTATGAAGTATCTAATTGCAGATTTCCAGAAAACTGTGCTAACAAACTGATCACTGAAGAGAAACGTGTAACTCTGTGAGTTGCATTCACACTTGGCAATGCAGTTTCTCAGAAAGCTTCTCTTTAGTTATTATGTGAGGATATTTCCTTTATCACCATGGGCCCCAATAGGCTCCCAAATATCACTTTGCAGATTCCACGAAAAGAGTGTTAGCAAACTGCTTCTTGAGGCAGAGGTTGTAACTCTGTGAGATGAACTCACAGATCAGAAAGAAGTTTCTCAGAAAGCTTTCTTAACGTTTTGAACGGATGAAATTTCCATTATCAGCGTAGGCCTCAATGTGATCCAAAGAAGCCCTTCTCAGATTCCTCAAAGACAGTGTTAATGGACTGCTCACGAAACATAAGTGTAACTCTGTGAGATGAATTCACACATCACCAAGAAGTTTCTAAGAAAGCTTCTTTCTAGTTTTCATCTGTGGATATTTCCTTGTCACTGTTATGTTCATTGCGCTATGAAGTATCTAATTGCAGATTTCCAGAAAACTGTGCTAACAAACTGATCACTGAAGAGAAACGTGTAATTCTGTGAGTTGCATACACACTTGGCAATGCAGTTTCTCAGAAAGCTTCTCTTTAGTTATTATGTGAGGATATTTCCTTTATCACCATTGGCCAGAATAGGCTCCCAAATATCACTTTGCAGATTCCACGAAAAGAGTGTTAGCAAACTGCTTCTTGAGGCAGAGGTTGTCACTCTGTGAGATGAACTCACAGATCAGAAAGAAGTTTCTCAGAAAGCTTCTTTCACGTTTTGAACGGATGAAATTTCCTTTATCAGCGTAGGCCTCAATGTGATCCAAGAAGCCCTTCTCAGATTCCTCAAAGACAGTGTTAATGGACTGCTCCACGAAACATAAGTGTAACTCTGTGAGATGAATTCACACATCACCAAGAAGTTTCTAAGAAAGCTTCTTTCTAGTTTTCATCTGTGGATATTTCCTTTGTCACTGTAATGTTCATTGCGCTATGAAGTATCTAATTGCAGATTTCCAGAAAACTGTGCTAACAAACTGATCACTGAAGAGAAACGTGTAATTCTGTGAGTTGCATTCACACTTGGCAATGCAGTTTTTCAGAAAGCTTCTCTTTAGTTATTATGTGAGGATATTTCCTTTATCACCATGGCCCCAATAGGCTCTCCCAATATCACTTTGCAGATTCCACGAAAAGAGTGTTAGCAAACTGCGTCTTGAGGCAGAGGTTGTAACTCTGTGAGATGAACTCACAGATCAGAAAGAAGTTTCCAGAAAGCTTCTTTCACACGTTTTGAACGGATGAAATTTCCTTATCAGCGTAGGCCTCATGTGATCCAAAGAAGCCCTTCTCAGATTCCTCAAAGACAGTGTTAATGGACTGCTCCACGAAACATAAGTGTAACTCTGTGAGATGAATTCACACATCACCAAGAAGTTTCTAAGAAAGCTTCTTTCTAGTTTTCATCTGTGGATATTTCCTTTGTCACTGTAATGTTCATTGCGCTATGAAGTATCTAATTGCAGATTTCCAGAAAACTGTGCTAACAAACTGATCACTGAAGAGAAACGTGTAATTCTGTGAGTTGCATTCACACTTGGCAATGCAGTTTCTCAGAAAGCTTCTCTTTAGTTATTATGTGAGGATATTTCCTTTATCACCATGGGCCCCAATAGGCTCCCAAATATCACTTTGCAGATTCCACGAAAAGAGTGTTAGCAAACTGCTTCTTGAGGCAGAGGTTGTAACTCTGTGAGATGAACTCACAGATCAGAAAGAAGTTTCTCAGAAAGCTTCTTTCACGTTTTGAACGGATGAAATTTCCTTTATCAGCGTAGGCCTCAATGTGATCCAAAGAAGCCCTTCTCAGATTCCTCAAAGACAGTGTTAATGGACTGCTCCACGAAACATAAGTGTAACTCTGTGAGATGAATTCACACATCACCAAGAAGTTTCTAAGAAAGCTTCTTTCTAGTTTTCATCTGTGGATATTTCCTTTGTCACTGTAATGTTCATTGCGCTATGAAGTATCTAATTGCAGATTTCCAGAAAACTGTGCTAACAAACTGATCACTGAGGAGAAACGGGTAATTCTGTGAGTTGCATTCACACTTGGCAATGCAGTTTCTCAGAAAGCTTCTCTTTAGTTATTATGTGAGGATATTTCTTTTATCACCATGGGCCCCAATAGGCTCCCAAATATCACTTTGCAGATTCCACGAAAAGAGTGTTAGCAAACTGCTTCTTGAGGCAGAGGTTGTAACTCTGTGAGATGAACTCACAGATCAGAAAGAAGTTTCTCAGAAAGCTTCTTTCACGTTTTGAACGGATGAAATTTCCTTTATCAGCGTAGGCCTCAATGTGATCCAAAGAAGCCCTTCTCAGATTCCTCAAAGACAGTGTTAATGGACTGCTCCACGAAACATAAGTGTAACTCTGTGAGATGAATTCACACATCACCAAGAAGTTTCTAAGAAAGCTTCTTTCTAGTTTTCATCTGTGGATATTTCCTTTGTCACTGTAATGTTCATTGCGCTATGAAGTATCTAATTGCAGATTTCCAGAAAACTGTGCTAACAAACTGATCACTGAAGAGAAACGTGTAATTCTGTGAGTTGCATTCACACTTGGCAATGCAGTTTCTCAGAAAGCTTCTCTTTAGTTATTATGTGAGGATATTTCCTTTATCACCATGGGCCCCAATAGGCTCCCAAATATCACTTTGCAGATTCCACGAAAGAGTGTTAGCAAACTGCTTCTTGAGGCAGAGGTTGTAACTCTGTGAGATGAACTCACAGATCAGAAAGAAGTTTCTCAGAAAGCTTCTTTCACGTTTTGAACGGATGAAATTTCCTTTATCAGCGTAGGCCTCAATGTGATCCAAAGAAGCCCTTCTCAGATTCCTCAAAGACAGTGTTAATGGACTGCTCCACGAAACATAAGTGTAACTCTGTGAGATGAATTCACACATCACCAAGAAGTTTCTAAGAAAGCTTCTTTCTAGTTTTCATCTGTGGATATTTCCTTTGTCACTGTAATGTTCATTGCGCTATGAAGTATCTAATTGCAGATTTCCAGAAAACTGTGCTAACAAACTGATCACTGAAGAGAAACGTGTAATTCTGTGAGTTGCATTCACACTTGGCAATGCAGTTTCTCAGAAAACTTCTCTTTAGTTATTATGTGAGGATATTTCCTTTATCACCATGGGCCCCAATAGGCTCCCAAATATCACTTTGCAGATTCCACGAAAAGAGTGTTAGCAAACTTCTTCTTGAGGCAGAGGTTGTAACTCTGTGAGATGAACTCACAGATCAGAAAGAAGTTTCTCAGAAAGCTTCTTTCACGTTTTGAACGGATGAAATTTCCTTTATCAGCGTAGGCCTCAATGTGATCCAAAGAAGCCCTTCTCAGATTCCTCAAAGACAGTGTTAATGGACTGCTCCACGAAACATAAGTGTAACTCTGTGAGATGAATTCACACATCACCAAGAAGTTTCTAAGAAAGCTTCTTTCTAGTTTTCATCTGTGGATATTTCCTTTGTCACTGTAATGTTCATTGCGCTATGAAGTATCTAATTGCAGATTTCCAGAAAACTGTGCTAACAAACTGATCACTGAAGAGAAACGTGTAATTCTGTGAGTTGCATTCACACTTGGCAATGCAGTTTCTCAGAAAGCTTCTCTTTAGTTATTATGTGAGGATATTTCCTTTATCACCATGGGCCCCAATAGGCTCCCAAATATCACTTTGCAGATTCCACGAAAAGAGTGTTAGCAAACTGCTTCTTGAGGCAGAGGTTGTAACTCTGTGAGATGAACTCACAGATCAGAAAGAAGTTTCTCAGAAAGCTTCTTTCACGTTTTGAACGGATGAAATTTCCTTTATCAGCGTAGGCCTCAATGTGATCCAAAGAAGCCCTTCTCAGATTCCTCAAAGACAGTGTTAATGGACTGCTCCACGAAACATAAGTGTAACTCTGTGAGATGAATTCACACATCACCAGAAGTTTCTAAGAAAGCTTCTTTCTAGTTTTCATCTGTGGATATTTCCTTTGTCACTGTAATGTTCATTGCGCTATGAAGTATCTAATTGCAGATTTCCAGAAAACTGTGCTAACAAACTGATCACTGAAGAGAAACGTGTAATTCTGTGAGTTGCATTCACACTTGGCAATGCAGTTTCTCAGAAAGCTTCTCTTTAGTTATTATGTGAGGATATTTCCTTTATCACCATGGGCCCCAATAGGCTCCCAAATATCACTTTGCAGATTCCACGAAAAGAGTGTTAGCAAACTTCTTCTTGAGGCAGAGGTTGTAACTCTGTGAGATGAACTCACAGATCAGAAAGAATTTTCTCAGAAAGCTTCTTTCACGTTTTGAACGGATGAAATTTCCTTTATCAGCGTAGGCCTCAATGTGATCCAAAGAAGCCCTTCTCAGATTCCTCAAAGACAGTGTTAATGGACTGCTCCACGAAACATAAGTGTAACTCTGTGAGATGAATCACACATCACCAGAAGTTTCTAAGAAAGCTTCTTTCTAGTTTTCATCTGTGGATATTTCCTTTGTCACGTAATGTTCATTGCGCTATGAAGTATCTAATTGCAGATTTCCAGAAAACTGTGCTAACAAACTGATCACTGAAGAGAAACGTGTAATTCTGTGAGTTGCATTCACACTTGGCAATGCAGTTTCTCAGAAAGCTTCTCTTTAGTTATTATGTGAGGATATTTCCTTTATCACCATTGGCCCCAAATAGGCTCCAAACATCACTTTGCAAATTCCACGAAAAGAGTGTTAGCAAACTGCTTCTTGAGGCAGAGGTTGTAACTCTGTGAGATGAACTCACAGATCAGAAGGAAGTTTCTCAGAAAGCTTCTTTCACGTTTTGAACGGATGAAATTTCCTTTATCAGCGTAGCCTCAATGTGATCCAAGAAGCCCTTCTCAGATTCTCAAAGACAGTGTTAATGGACTGCTCCACGAAACATAAGTGTAACTTCTGTGAGATGAATTCACACATCACCAAGAAGTTTCTAAGAAAGCTTCTTTCTAGTTTTCATCTGTGGATATTTCCTTTGTCACTGTAATGTTCATTGCGCTATGAAGTATCTAATTGCAGATTTCCAGAAAACTGTGCTAACAAACTGATCACTGAAAGAAACGTGTAACTCTGTGAGTTGCATTCACACTTGGCAATGCAGTTTCGCAGAAAGCCTTCTCTTTAGTTATTATGTGAGGATATTTCCTTTATCACCATGGCCCCAATAGGCTCCCAAATATCACTTTGCAGATTCCACGAAAAGAGTGTTAGCAAACTTCTTCTTGAGGCAGAGGTTGTAACTCTGTGAGATGAACTCACAGATCAGAAAGAAGTTTCTCAGAAAGCTTCTTTCACGTTTTGAACGGATGAAATTTCCTTTATCAGCGTAGGCCTCATGTGATCCAAAGAAGCCCTTCTCAGATTCCTCAAGAACAGTGTTAATGGACTGCTCCACGAACATAAGTGTAACTCTGTGAGATGAATTCACACATCACCAAGAAGTTTCTAAGAAAGCTTCTTTTCTAGTTTTCATCTGTGGATATTTCCTTTGTCACTGTAATGTTCATTGCGCTATGAGTATCTAATTGCAGATTTCCAGAAAACTGTGCTAACAAACTGATCACTGAAGAGAAACGTGTAATTCTGTGAGTTGCATTCACACTTGGCAATGCAGTTTCTCAGAAGCTTCTCTTTAGTTATTATGTGAGGATATTTCCTTTATCACCATGGGCCCCAATAGGCTCCCAAATATCACTTTGCAGATTCCACGAAAGAGTGTTAGCAAACTGCTTCTTGAGGCAGAGGTTGTAACTCTGTGAGATGAACTCACAGATCAGAAAGAAGTTTCTCAGAAAGCTTCTTTCACGTTTTGAACGGGATGAAAATTTCCTTTATCAGCGTAGGCCTCAATGTGATCCAAAGAGCCCTTCTCAGATTCCTCAAAGACAGTGTTAATGGACTGCTCCACGAAACATAAGTGTAACTCTGTGAGATGAATTCACACATCACCAAGAAGTTTCTAAGAAAGCTTCTTCTAGTTTCATCTGTGGATATTTCCTTGTCACTGTAATGTTCATTGCGCTATGAAGTATCTAATTGCAGATTTCCAGAAAACTGTGCTAACAAACTGATCACTGAAGAGAAACGTGTAATTCTGTGAGTTGCATTCACACTTGGCAATGCAGTTTTCTCAGAAAGCTTCTCTTTAGTTATTATGTGAGGATATTTCCTTTATCACCATGGGCCCCAATAGGCTCCCAAATATCACTTTGCAGATTCCACGAAAAGAGTGTTAGCAAACTGCTTCTTGAGGCAGAGGTTGTAACTCTGTGAGATGAACTCACAGATCAGAAGAAGTTTCTCAGAAAGCTTCTTTCACGTTTTGAACGGATGAAATTTCCTTTATCAGCGTAGGCCTCATGTGATCCAAAGAAGCCCTTCTCAGATTCCTCAAAGACAGTGTTAATGGACTGCTCCACGAAACATAAGTGTAACTCTGTGAGATGAATTCACACATCACCAAGAAGTTTCTAAGAAAGCTTCTTTCTAGTTTTTCATCTGTGGATATTTCCTTTGTCACTGTAATGTTCATTGCGCTATGAAGTATCTAATTGCAGATTTCCAGAAACTGTGCTAACAAACTGATCACTGAAGAGAAACGTGTAACTCTGTGAGTTGCATTCACACTTGGCAATGCAGTTTCTCAGAAAGCTTCTCTTTAGTTATTATGTGAGGATATTTCCTTATCACCATGGGCCCCAATAGGCTCCCAAATATCACTTTGCAGATTCCACGAAAAGAGTGTTAGCAAACTTCTTCTTGAGGCAGAGGTTGTAACTCTGTGAGATGAACTCACAGATCAGAAAGAAGTTTCTCAGAAAGCTTCTTCACGTTTTGAACGGATGAAATTTCCTTTATCAGCGTAGGCCTCAATGTGATCCAAAGAAGCCCTTCTCAGATTCCTCAAAGACAGTGTTTAATGGACTGCTCCACGAACATAAGTGTAACTCTGTGAGATGAATTCACACCATCACCAAGAAGTTTCTAAGAAAGCTTCTTTCTAGTTTTCATCTGTGGATATTTCCTTTGTCACTGTAATGTTCATTGCGCTATGAAGTATCTAATTGCAGATTTCCAGAAAACTGTGCTAACAAACTGATCACTGAAGAGAAACGTGTAATTCTGTGAGTTGCATTCACACTTGGCAATGCAGTTTCTCAGAAAGCTTCTCTTTAGTTATTATGTGAGGATATTTCCTTTATCACCATGGGCCTCCATAGGCTCCCAAATATCACTTTGCAGATTCCACGAAAAGAGTGTTAGCAAACTGCTTCTTGAGGCAGAGGTTGTAACTCTGTGAGATGAACTCACAGATCAGAAAGAAGTTTCTCAGAAAGCTTCTTTCACGTTTTGAACGGATGAAATTTCCTTTATCAGCGTAGGCCTCAATGTGATCCAAAGAAGCCCTTCTCAGATTCCTCAAAGACAGTGTTAATGGACTGCTCCACGAAACATAAGTGTAACTCTGTGAGATGAATTCACACATCACCAAGAAGTTTCTAAGAAAGCTTCTTTCTAGTTTTCATCTGTGGATATTTCCTTTGTCACTGTAATGTTCATTGCGCTATGAAGTATCTAATTGCAGATTTCCAGAAAACTGTGCTAACAAACTGATCACTGAAGAGAAACGTGTAATTCTGTGAGTTGCATTCACACTTGGCAATGCAGTTTCTCAGAAAGCTTCTCTTTAGTTATTATGTGAGGATATTTCCTTTATCACCATGGGCCCCAATAGGCTCCCAAATATCACTTTGCAGATTCCACGAAAAGAGTGTTAGCAAACTGCTTCTTGAGGCAGAGGTTGTAACTCTGTGAGATGAACTCACAGATCAGAAAGAAGTTTCTCAGAAAGCTTCTTTCACGTTTTGAACGATGAATTTCCTTTATCAGCGTAGGCCTCAATGTGATCCAAAGAAGCCCTTCTCAGATTCCTCAAAGACAGTGTAATGGACTGCTCCACGAAACATAAGTGTAACTCTGTGAGATGAATTCACACATCACCAAGAAGTTTCTAAGAAAGCTTCTTTCTAGTTTTCATCTGTGGATATTTCCTTGTCACTGTAATGTTCATTGCGCTATGAAGTATCTAATTGCAGATTTCCAGAAAACTGTGCTAACAAACTGATCACTGAAGAGAAACGTGTAACTTCTGTGAGTTGCATTCACACTTGGCAATGCAGTTCTCAGAAAGCTTCTCTTTTGTTATTATGTGAGGAATATTCCTTTATCACCATGGGCCCCAATAGGCTCCCAAATATCACGTTTGGCAGATTCCAATGAAAAGAGTGTTAGCAAACTGCTTCTTGAGGCAGAGGTTTGTAACTCTGTGAGATGAACTCCCAGATCAGAAAGAAGTTTCTCAGAAAGCTTCTTCACGTTTTGAACGGATGAAATTTCCTTTATCAGCGTAGGCCTCAATGTGATCCAAAGAAGCCCTTCTCAGATTCCTCAAAGACAGTGTTAATGGACTGCTCCACGAAACATAAGTGTAACTCTGTGAGATGAATTCACACATCACCAAGAAGTTTCTAAGAAAGCTTCTTTCTAGTTTTCATCTGTGATATTTCCTTTGTCACTGTAATGTTCATTGCGCTATGAAGTATCTAATTGCAGATTTCCAGAAAACTGTGCTAAAAACTGATCACTGAAGAGAAACGTGTATTCTGTGAGTTGCATTCACACTTGGCAATGCAGTTTCTCAGAAAGCTTCTCTTTAGTTATTATGTGAGGATATTTCCTTTATCACCATGGGCCCCAATAGGCTCCCAAATATCACTTGCAGATTCCACGAAAAGAGTGTTAGCAAACTTCTTGAGGCAGAGGTTGTAACTCTGTGAGATGAACTCACAGATCAGAAAGAAGTTCTCAGAAAGCTTCTTTCACGTTTTGAACGGATGAAATTTCCTTATCAGCGTAGGCCTCAATGTGATCCAAAGAAGCCCTTCTCAGATTCCTCAAAGACAGTGTTAATGGACTGCTCCACGAAACATAAGTGTAACTCTGTGAGATGAATTCACACATCACCAAGAAGTTTCTAAGAAAGCTTCTTTCTAGTTTTCATCTGTGGATATTTCCTTTGTCACTGTAATGTTCATTGCGCTATGAAGTATCTAATTGCAGATTTCCAGAAAACTGTGCTAACAAACTGATCACTGAAGAGAAACGTTAATTCTGTGAGTTGCATTCACACTTGGCAATGCAGTTTCTCAGAAAGCTTCTCTTTAGTTATTATGTGAGGATATTTCCTTTATCACCATGAGCCCCAATAGGCTCCCAAATATCACTTTGCAGATTCCCGAAAAGAGTGTTAGCAAACTTCGTCTGGAGGCAGAGGTTGTAACTCTGTGAGATGAACTCACAGATCAGAAAGAAGTTTCTCAGAAAGCTTCTTTCACGTTTTGAACGGATGAAATTTCCTTTATCAGCGTAGGCCTCAATGTGATCCAAAGAAGCCCTTCTCAGATTCCTCAAAGACAGTGTTAATGGACTGCTCCACGAAACATAAGTGTAACTCTGTGAGATGAATTCACACATCACCAAGAAGTTTCTAAGAAAGTTCTTTCTAGTTTTCATCTGTGGATATTTCCTTTGTCACTGTAATGTTCATTGCGCTATGAAGTATCTATTGCAGATTTCCAGAAAACTGTGCTAACAAACTGATCACTGAAGAGAAACGTGTAACTCTGTAGTTGCATTCACACTTGACAATGCAGTTTCTCAGAAAGCTTTCTCTTTAGTTATTATGTGAGGATATTTCCTTTATCACCATGGGCCCCAATAGGCTCCCAAATATCACTTTGCAGATTCCACGAAAAGATGTTAGCAAACTGCTTCTTGAGGCAGAGTTTGTAACTCTGTGAGATGAACTCACAAATCAGAAAGAATTTTCTCAGAAAGCTTCTTTCACGTTTGAGCGGATGAAATTCCTTATCAGCGTAGGCCTCAATGTGATCCAAAGAAGCCCTTCTCAGATTCCTCAAAGACAGTGTTAATGGACTGCTCCACGAAACATAAGTGTAACTCTGTGAGATGAAGTCTCACATCACCAAGAAGTTTCTAAGAAAGCTTCTTTCTAGTTTTCATCTGTGGATATTTCCTTGTCACTGTAATGTTCATTGCGCTATGAAGATCTAAT